>NW_004955538.1:793966-794991 GCF_000276665.1 Chinchilla lanigera | reverse complement strand
ATGTATCTACATTTTCATCTGATTGCTCATAATGTTTAATATCTTCTTTGATTTCATCTGTGATCCATTGATTGTTCAGGAGGGTGCTGTTTAATTTCCATGCATTTGTGGGGTTCTTGTGATTTCTTTTGTCATTAATTTCCAATTTCATTGCACTATTGTCCGATAGTATGCATGAGATAATTTCAACTCCTTTGAATTTCCTTATGCTTATGTGTTAGTATGTGCTCTATTTTAGAGAATGTCCCATGTGCAGCTGAGAAGAATGTGTATTCTGATGCTGTTGGGTAGAACACTCTGTACAGGTTTATGAAGTCCATTTGTTTACATGTTTGGTTTAGTTCTGTTATTTCTTTGCTAGTTTTTTGTCTGGTTGATCTATCTCCTTGTGACAATGGAGTATTGAAGTCCCCTGTTATGATTGTTTTGCTGCTTATTTCACTTTTCAGGTCTGTTAAAATTTGTCTTATATAGTTGGGTGCTCCTGTGTTTGGTGCATAGATATTTATGATTATTATCTCTTCCTCTTGAAGTTTTCCCCTCACAAGTACGTAGTAACTTTCTTTATCTCTTTAAATTGTTCTTAGTTTGAAGTTCCCATTGTCTGCAAACAGAATATTTTTTCTGGGTTCCTGTTGCATGGAGTATTGTTTTCCATCCTATGATTTTCAGTCTATGAATTTTCTTTTGAGTTAAATGTGTTTCTTGTATACAGCACATTGTTGGATTTTGTTTCTTGATCTGACAGTCTACTGCTTTTGGTTGGTGAATTGAGTCCATTTACATTGATGGTTATAACTGATATGTGCTGGCTTATCTTTGTCATGTTTTTTCCTGCTGTTGGTTCCTCTTGTTTCCCACTGTTTAATTGCTTGCTCTGCTTGGTGGTTCCTTTCTTTTGTTGTTCTTAAAGTTGTGGGGTTTTTTTTATCTCTTTCTAGAATATCGTTTAGTACTCTTTGTAGGGTTGGCTTGGTGCTCATGGAGTTCTTCAGTTGATCTTTATCATGGAAATATTTTATTTC
>NW_004955538.1:792304-793866 GCF_000276665.1 Chinchilla lanigera | reverse complement strand
TTCTGGAAAAATAGCCAGAAGGGGAATAGCTGGGTTAAGTGTGACTTCTAATCCTAGTTTTGTAAGGAATATTCAAACTGATTTCCACAGTGGCTTCACCAATCTACCCTCCCACCAGCAGTGGAGAAGGGTTCCTTTTTCCCCACAGCCTCTCCAGCATTTGTCATTGGTTGATTTCTCAATGACAGCCATTCTTTGTGGGGTGAGAAGAAATCCCAGTGTTGTTTTAATTTGCATTTCTCAAATGACTAATGATGTTGAACATTTTTTCATATATTTATTTACCATTAGTGTTTCTTCATCTGAGAAGTGCATATTCATCTCAGATGCCCATTTTTGGATTGTGTCTTTGAATTTTGGGGTCCTGATGTTTTTTAATTCTTTATATGTTCTAGACAGGAATCCTTTGTCTGAGGAGCAGTTGTATATAATTTTTTCCCAACTAGTGGGGCTTGTTTTTACTTTGTTGGTGATTTCTTTTGATGTGCAGAAACTGTTCAATAAGATGAGATCCCAGTTGTTGATTCTTTGAAGTATTGCCTGTGCACTTTGGTTTTTGTTCATGAACTCTTTGCCTACCCCTATGTCTTTGAGAGTTTTACCTACTTTCTCTTTCAGTAGATTTTGTGTTTCTGTTTTGATATTTAGATCTTTGATCCATTTTGACTTTAGTGTAGTGCATGGTGATAGACATGGGTCTAGATTTAGTCTTCAGCATGTGGAAAGCCAGTTTTTCCAGAACCATTTGTTAAAGAGGCTATCTTTCTTCCAGTGAACATGTTTGGCCTCTTTGACAAAGATAAGGTGACTGAGTGTGTTTGTAGTTGTGTCTGTATCTTCTAATCTGTTCCATTGCTCTTCAGGCCTGTTTTTTGCCAGTACCATGGTGATTTTATTTTATTTTATTTTATTTTATTCTATTTTATTTTATTGTTTTACCAGGGATTGAACTCATGACCTCATGCTTGCCAGGCAGGCACTTATACCACTGAGCTATATCCCTAGCCCCCATACTGATTTTATCACAGTAGCTTTGTAGTGTAATTTGAAGTCAGGGATATTGATGCCTCCTGCTTCTCCTTTGTTGCCCAGGTTTGCTTTTGCTATTTTGGGTCTTTTCTGGTTCCAGATGAATTTTAGGAATGTTTTCTCTAGATCTGTGAGGTATGCTAATGGAATTTTAATTGGGATTGCATTGAGTTTGTACAACAATTTTGGGGGTATGGCCACTTTCACAATGTTGGTTCTTCCTGTCCATGAGCAATGAATATCTTTCCATTTTCTGAAATCCTCTTTGATTTCTTTTTTCAGAGTACTGTCATTTTCACTGTATAGATCCTTCACTTCTTTTGTTACATTGATTTGGAAATATTTCATCTTTTTAGATGTATTGTGAAAGGTGTGCTTTCACTAATTTCTCTCTCAGTCTGCTTGTTGTTTGTGTGGAGGAATGCCATTGAGTTTTGAGTGTTAACTTTGTATTCAGCTATGCTACTAAATTTGGTTATTAAATCTATAAGCTTTTTGGTGGAGTTTTTGGGATCTTCTATGTAGAGTACCAT
>NW_004955538.1:770940-789602 GCF_000276665.1 Chinchilla lanigera | reverse complement strand
GCTAAGCAATTCTTTCATTATTGTTGTCATTTCTTTATTTTACCTGAGATATTATTTCTGATCTGATGTCTTCTATGGCCTGATGGAGTTGTTTCTTTACTTCAGCTGCTATCATTTCAGAAAATTCAGGTGTATGACTTCCAAACTCTTCTGTGTTGATATCTCCTGGACTTGTTCTGGGTGGGGTAGAGGTCTGCTATTGCATTTTTCTCCCTTGTTTTGTCATTTTCAGAGATGCAGAGGTTCCCTGGTGCTCAACCTTACTCCCAGGATGCTGTCATAGTAGCAAGGCAAGGACCCAAAGGTCCCTGGTGCTCAGTGTGACTCCTTCGATGGTGTGTGTATGCAGGTGGAGTACAATCCCCAGTGCTCCCACAGCTGTCTGTGGCTCAGCTTGGCTCCCACTCAGGGGATCCCAAAGCTGTCTGGGTTTCACTCTGTTTCCACTGGGGTGTAGTAGTTGGTGGGTCATGGTTACCAGGGCTCCATAAACTGCCACTACCCTGCCGGGTTTCTACACCAGTGGTGGGGTAAGTGCACAGTTACTGATGGCCCTGAAGCTGTCTGAGTTTCAGCTTAGCACCCCTGAGGGTGCTGGGTCAGGGCAGGGAGGAGCACCCAAGGCCCTTGGGGTTGTCTGGGGCTCCCCTTGGCTCCTGAGCTGGTGGGGCAGAGGTGGGGCCAGCTCACTGCTGTTCCTGAAGCTGTCCAAGGTTCAGCTCAGCTCCAACGGGGGAAGCTCATCAAGGACCTCGTGCAGGCAGCTTGTGCACCACAGCTGGTGGGTGCTCACCAAGGACGAGGCCCCGCCAAGCAGTGAAAATGTCAAAGAAAATGTGAAATGCCACCTGCAGAGTGGTTCTCAGACATAACCTTTTGAATCATTGTGTAAAGAGTTTGTTTGTAGAGAAAAGACAGTGTGGCCACTCCAGCTGAAGTCGTGCATATGAAGCTTTATAGTGAATACCCAAGAATCAGAGGTGGTCTGAGGAGATGTTGTGTGTTTCTTCTTGAACACACTCACTGCTCATTGCACACCTGTTAGGACCCAGAAGTTGGATTTCCTGAAGGACATAGGCACAGGGGGCATAGCCATGGGTCTAGAAAGCTTGTGCATATTTGGGAAGAAGAAGATCATGGTGCAGGTTTCTGATGCCACCACCCACACACCCAGCTGCCATACCAAGTGCCTGTACTGTTGGCTTGGTCTGGACTTCTCTAGTAATTTGATAATCAAGTGACTCCTGGTGACCTTTGCTTTCCCAATGACTTCGGGTGCTACTGAGGTCCATTGCACAAGTGGACATACTGAGACAGGATGGAGACCCTGGCTAGACCTGGGTTGGGGGCACTGCCAGGTATCCAACTTCATGGTCAGCACAGCCCATAGGTCACTGGGAAACTGGCCAATTCCTGCACATTGGACATCATCAGTATTGTGATTTAGCTTGATGTCCCCTGAAAGCCTCATACGGGGCTTTGGGGCAGTGGTTGCATTGGGGGGGTGTTACGACTGACTTGCTGATAGGAGGAGGTGGGGTCAAGTTGAAAGAGGCAGTCACGGGATTAGGGGAACCTTCAGTGCTGTGTCTCTCTCTTCCTGGCTCCTCCCTTCTCTCTCTCTGCTTCTTGCTGCCATGAGGTGAGGAGTTTTCTTCCACCAGACCTTCCTCCATGCTGCTTCTGCCTAGAGCCAGCTAACTGTGTAAGGACCAAAACTTCTAAAACTCACTTCTCCTCTTTTAAGTTGTGGGCATCAGATATTTCATTGCAAGGAAAGTGACCAAAATGATCAGATCCCTTCAGGGTGTTTTCCTCTCAGGTTTGGATCTCACAGCAATGGCACCATCTCTCTGCTTAGCAGCCTGGTCCTCTCAGGAAAGGGCATCGTGAAGTTCATTTAATAATTAATTAAAAGTTTGCAACACAGACTTTCTCTTAAATAAATGGAGATGGAAGGGATGAACAAAGGAAGTATTATGAATTGCATCAGGTCTCTGCCCAAAATAAAGGTAAATAAAAGTCCAAACTCCCAGGATGCTAGGTGACTTTATTTGGACAAGGTCTGAGGCAGATGTGGTTAATTAAAGTGAGTTGGACCCTGGAGCAGAGCAGGGTGGACTCTCACGATGACAGATGTCCTTGTGAGAGGAGACATAGCTGGGTCCTGTGGTGACACAGGCAGTGTCTGGAGTGACACAGCATTGTGTTTGGGTAATAAATAGAATGATTCCAGGTGACTGTGACCTCTAAGAGTTTCATCAATCATAAGAATGATTTGAGTCAGTGAGAAAGCTGGAGTGGTGGGGGTTTAGCTCAGCGGCACAGTGCCTGCCTGGCAAGCACAAGATCATATGGGAAAAAAACCAAAAAAAAAAAAAAAAAAAAAAAAAGAGAGAGAGAGAGAGAGAGAGAGAGAGAGAGAAAGCTGGAGACAGTGCAAGTGCCATAAAAAACCTCTTTACAGAAAAAAATGGCACAAACATTTCAAAACATGGATAAGGAATTTGGCATACAAATAAATGAAGCTTATAGAACTCTAAACAGCCATGACCAAAATAAAGCTAAATCAAGGCATATAATAATCAAGATTCCAGAAATTCAGTGCAAGAACAGAATATTAAAAGCAGTTGGAGAAAAGAAACAGATCACCTATAAAGCAAAGCTCATCAGAATCATAGCAAACTCCTTAACACAAACCCTCAAATTAAGGGGAGCTTGGAGTGAGGTATTTCAAACCCTAAAAGAAAACAACCTCCAACCCAGACTGATACACCCCACAAAACTATGTTTCAAAATCAATGGAGAAATAAGATACTTCCATGACAAAGAACAGCTGAAGAAATTCATGACCACCAAACCAACCATATAAAGAGTACTGAAAGGTATTCTAGGCAGAGATAAAAGTGACCCTAATTCCAAGAACAACAGCAGAAGGAAACCATCAGGCAGGGCAAGCAATTAAACAGAGGGGAAAGGCAGGAAGCCAACAGCATGAAAACATCATGACAAAGATAAGCCAAAAGATATCAGTTATAGCCAAAATGTAAGTGGTCTTGATTCACTAATCAAAAGATACAGACTGGCAGAATGGATCAAGAAGCAAGATCCAACAATATCCTGCATTCAAGAAACACATTTAATGCAAAAAGAAATTCATAGATTGAAATTCAAAGGATGAAAAACAATACTCCATGTGACAGGATCCCAGAAAAAAGCAGGGGTAACTATTCTGTTTGCAGACAATGTGAACTTCAAGCTAAGACTGATCAAAAGAGACAAAGAAGGTCAGTACACACTTGTTAAGGAAATATGACAGGAAGAAGAGATAAAAATTGTAAATACATAGCACCAAACACCGGTATACCCAATTACATAAAACAAATATTAATGAACAAGAAAAATCAAATAAACACTACCACAACTATAACGGGGGACCTTAATACTCCACTGTCACAATTATGTAGATTAACTACACAAAAAAATCAACAAAGAAATATCAGAATTAAACCAAACCTGTGAACAAGTAGACTTAGTAGGTATCTACAGAGTGTTGCATCCCACAACCACAGAATACACATTCTCACATGGATGATCTTCAAAATAGACCAGTGTTATCCCATAGAATATGCTTAACTAAATGCAGAGGAATTGAAATTATCCCACACATGTCATCTGACCATAGTGCAATGAATTTGGAAATCATTGCCAAAAGAAACCACAAAAACTACATAAACACATGGAAATTAAACACCTTTCTGAGAAACCAATGGGTCACAGAAGAAATTAAAGAAGAAATGAAGCAGTATGTATAATTAAATGATAATGCTGATACAACATACTAGAATTTATGTGACACGATGAAAGCAGTCCTATGAGGGAAATTTATAGCAGTGAATTCTCAAATCAGTAAAACCAAATGAGCTCAAATAAACAGATTAATGTTAAACCTCAAACTTATAGAAAAAAAGAACAAATCAAACCCAAAGAGAGGAAATTATAAAGATAAGAGCAGAAATTAATCTACTTGAGACTAAGAAAATAATATGAAGAATCAGTGAATTGAAGAGTTGGTTCTTTGAGGGAGTAAATAAAGTTGATAAACCCCTAGCCAATCTTATCAAAAAGGGAAAAAATGCAGATTCAAGCAATTAGGACCAAAGGGTGAAATCACAATAAACCCTGCAGAAATCCAGATCATCAATTCTTAGTTTGAGAACCTGTACTCTAATAAGACATAAACACAGAGGAAATGGTAAATTCCTAGATACATATTAATTTCCAAAGTTGAATCAAAAAGATATAAAAATTCTAAATGACCCAATATCAATCAATGAAATTCACAAGGCAATCAAAAACTTACCAACAACAACAACAAAAAGCTCAGGTTCTGTTGGATTCATTCCTGAATTCTACAAGAACTTTAGAAAAATCTAATGCCACCAATTCTGATACTCCAAAAATCATTCCAGAAATGAAGCATTACCCTGATATCAAAACCAGAGAAGGAACCAACTAAGAAACAGAGCTGCAAACCAATCTCCCTAATGAACATAGATCAATAATCCTCAATAAGACACTGGTAAACAGATGCAGTAAATTATCAAGGAGATTATACACGATTATACATGACCAAGTGGGATTCATCCTAGGGATATGGGGATGGTTTGACATATGCAAGTCAATAATGTAATAGTCCATTTTAAAGAGCCAAAGACAAAAATCACGTGATCCTCTCAATAGACACGGAAAAGAAGTTTGACAAAATCCAACACCTACTCGTAATAAAGATCCTATAGGAAATTGGCATAGAAGGTTTTTGCCTCAATCTGATAAAAGCCATCTATGAAAAACCAACAACCAACATTATGCTAAATGGGCAAAAACTGAGAGCTTTCACTCTAAAATCCACTATCGCCACTCCTATTCAATCTAGTTCCAGAAATATTAGCCAGAGAAATTACACAAGAAAAAGAAATAAAAGAAATAAGGATAACAAAGGAAGTAGTTAAATTATCATTATTTCCAGATGACATGATACTCTACATAGATGACCCCAAAAACTCCACCGAAAGAATTCTAGATTTAACAACCAAGTTCAGTAGTGTAGCTGGATACAAAATCAACACTCAAAAATCAATAGCATTCCTATACAAAAACAACAAACTCATTGAGAGAGAAATTAGGGAAACAGCACCTTTCACAATAGCATCCAAAACATGAAATACTAAGGAATCAATCAAACAAAGGAAGTAAAAGATCTATACATTGAAAATTATTGTACTCTGAAAAAGGAGATTGAAGAGGCTATCAGAAAATGGAAAGATATCCCTTGTTCATGGACAGGCAGAACCAATATAGCGAAAATGACCCTATATCCAAAATTTTGACACAGATTTAATGCAATCCCAATAAAAATACCATTACCATACCTCACAGAGCTATAGAAAACATTCCAAAAATCATTTGGAACCAGAAAAGACCTACAATAGCAAAAACAGTTCTTGGCAACACAAGCAAGGCCAGGAGAATTACAATTCCTGACTTGAAATTATACTACAAAGCTACTGTGATAAAAAAAAAAAAAAAAGAGCATGGTACTGGCAAATAACTGATCTGAGGATCAATGGGACAGATCAGAAAATGCAGAAAGAACAGCAAACACACTCAGCCACCTTATCTTTGACAAGGGAAACAAACATGTTTACTGGAAGAAGGATGGCCTCTTTAACAAATGGTGCTGGAAAAACTAATGACTAAAACTGGACCTATGTACCAAGGACTAAAACTAGATCTATATCTATCACCATGCACTAAACTAAAATCAAAATGGGTCAAAGTTTTAAATATTAAAAGAGAAACAGTAAATCTGCTGGAAGAGGGTAGGCAGAATTTGAAGACATAGGTGTAGGCAAAGACTTTATGAACAAAACCCTGATTGCCTGGGACATATCACAAAGACTCAATAACTGGGATCTCACTCTATTAAAAAGAGTTTATACAGCAAAAGATATTACCAACAAAGTGAAGAGACAACCCACAGAATGGGAAGAAATTTTAGCCAGTTGTCCTTTAGACAAAAGACTTATATCTAGAACATACAATGAACTGAAAAAAATCAGACCCCTCAAAGTTAAGGACCAAATCAAAAATGGGCATCTGAGATGAATACACACTTCTCAGATAAAAAAATACAAGTGGCAAATAAATACATGAAAAAATGTTCAACATCATTGGTCATTCAAGAAATGCAAATTGAAACAACACTAAGATTCCTTCTCACCCCAGAAAGAATGGCTATCATCAAGCAATCAACCAATAACAAATGCTGGTGAGGTTGTGGATAAAAAGGAACAATTTTCCACTGCCGGTGGGAGTACAGACTGGTACAATCACTGTGGAAATTGGTGTGGAGATTCCTCAAAAACTGGGATTGGAGGTCCCTCTTGACCCAGCTCTTCCTCTTCTTGGTATCTTCCCAAAAGAATTAAAAACATCATACCACAGCGATATGTGCATATCCATGTTTATAGCAGCACAGTTTGTAATAGCTAAATCTGGAAACAACTCAAATGTTCACCAACCAAGGAATGGTTGTTTTTTTTTTAATGTGTTTTTTTAATTTTTCTTATGTGTTTTATGTTTTTTTTATGTGGTTTTTTTTTTAATGCAATGGAATACTGCTCAGCCATGAAGAAGGATAAGCTTGAGACATTTCTGGGTAAATGGATGCAACTTGAGAACATACTCATAAGTGAAATAAAGCAGACTCTTTTGTGTAAGCACTGCATTGTCTCCCTGGTGTGAGAAAACGAAAGGGTAAATAAGGACCAAACTATGCGATAGATATTATGAAATTGTTCCAAAGGAAAGAGGAACTAGCGTGGGGGGAGGGGAAAGGAAGGAAGGGAAAAGGAAAGACATTATTTAAAAAAGGATAAAATGGAAGCAAAGCTTTGTAAACAGGGAGGGAAGAGGGGCTGAAGGGACAAGAGGGGACTGGGAAAAAAGAGGAATCAGTACATATCATGTCTGGGTACAAAGTCCCTATGATGAATATGGTCATTATGTGTATCTAAAATGTACCAATAAACTTAACTAAAAGTATGCATTTATGTATTATTACATAGTCTGTTGTGGATTACATTTGAAATTAAAACTTGAAATGTTAAAATATGCTCTGTTATCAAGAAGACCACGTCAGTTAACTCTATTGTGACATCGGGAGCTGTAATGTGGTCACAGCTGCGTGCCACAGAGCTCACACAGCGGGACCGCCGTACCTCCCCACGCGCATCCACGAGGCCCGTGTGTGGCACCCCTTGCTCCTGGTCCTGATGAACACAGCAGCAGGAGCTCAGACCTCAGACCCAGCAGCAGGAGAAAAACTCCACCTTCCACAGCCAAGATAGACTTGAGGCTGAGGAGGCTGCTGTAGCGTAACGTGTGACCACTTACATTCGACTTTGTTTTTAAGTAAGTTGGAGCCCATTCAAAACAAACAACAAAAGTGTTGTGGAGTGGTGGTGCATGCCGCAACCCCAGCCCTCTGAGGGGGCTGAGGCAGGAGGTTCTCAAGGTGAGTGAAGCCTGGCCAACTTATTTTCTTAGTGAGACCTGATCATTAAATTAAGAAAGGGAGGGTGTAGCTCAGTGCAAAGGCCCTGGGGTTCACTCCTGAATACGAGAGCGGGGCCGAGGGAGACAGAGACACTGCGGGGAGGAAAAGGAAAATACTATCTGGCACAGTGACTTTGTAAACCACGCCGTGTGGTACACACTCTGTAATTGCACACACTGCTCCTCCATGCCCGGCAGTGTGTGAGTTTGTTCACACCAGCTCACAAACACAAGGAATGCATTGTGCTGTGAAGTCACCAGGTGACGGGAACTCTTCAGCTCTCTTTTGATCCTGTGGGGCCACTGTCACGGTGTCCGTCCTGGGGCCACTCGCATGGCGTCTGTCGTCCACCAACAGGGTCCTTGTGCGCTGCACGGCCGTGCTATGATCCGCTGTGAGAGGCGTGATAATGTGCAGCGTTACCTCCGGGTATGTCTTTGTGCTTTGTGTCACACGAGCATATTTTCATATATCATGTTCTCTTGGACATCTGCTCACATTCCCAAGCTCTGCCCCAGGAGGGACTGTGTGCAGGGGGTGGACACGAGGAAGGGCAAGTGCTGGCCCAGCCCTGGGCGGTCACAGTAGGCCTCCCGGGGAAGGTGACGCCTGGGCCAAGACTCCGTGAGCTCACACCTGACACTCTTGCTCCTGGACCCTTGACTTCCCGTTGCCCCTGTCACCATCACCTCCACCCTGAAATATCCCAGCACAGGGAGCCCCAGCTGCCCAAACTGGAGGTCAGCGGTCAGAGAGACAGCGCAGTGTCCCTGCTTTGTGCAAGCTGCGTCTGTCCCCGGGGCCCGGCCAGCAGCCCCACCAGACCGGCACTCTGCACCGTGGGCATGCGGGGCATCTGAGCAACTGTGGGCCCTGGGGGTGCAGAGGGGGATGACGGGACAGGAGGTGGCAGGGAGACCCCTGCCGTTTGCCACCTGCACACAGCACAAGGTCTCCGCCCTCTTCAGCAACTCCGCAGGACTGCTCTTCCCACAAGGGGGCCATGCCAGTGTGTGCCAACAGGGGTGCGGTCTCCTTGGACTACTCCACGGGCACAGCCCTGCCCTGGATGCGGAGGGGACCCCACCTCTGTGGGGCCGGCCCTGGCGCCCTGACCTGGGCACTAGGCAGGAGCACTCGCGGTGCCCGTAAGCTCTGGGGTCGCTGCTCCTGCCCATGTGCTCCTGCCCCACGTGAGGGAGGCTGCACGGGGGTAGGCGCTGCTTGCCACACTTGTTCCCAGGAGGCTCAGCCCCTGCTCCCCGGAGGCGGCAGCCGGGCCTGGGCCGGGGCCTGACCCGGTGGCTGGCGGTCACTGCGTGTGACACTGGAAGCGTTGGGTCTTCTTTGAGCCTGGCAGTAGGGAGGCTCCAAACAGCTGGCTCTTCAGTCCTGAAAGATGAGGGGCCACCATCTTGGTGGTCTGGAAGTCTCAGGTCAGAAAATCTGCCCTCTCCTGGAGGAGGCTTGGGAGGAGGGTTCTGTCTGCAGGGCAGTGTGGCTGTGGCCCCCTGGGGGCTTGTGGCCAGCTCCCTGTCCCCCGGCCCCAGGCCCTGGGGCGCTGAGCATGGCCACTGGGGGGCAGTGCTGGCCAGGAGACCTGGCAGGAATCCACCCTGCTGCCCGCCCAGTGGGGAGCTACAGTAGGCCGGAGAGCCCACTGCTACCCAGGGCAGGGCACCAAGGCTCTGCCGTGGTGTCCACGTCACACCTCTGCCCACACACAAGCACACACTCTCATGAGCATTTGCGCTCACTCAGACGTTCACGCTCACGTGTTTAACAAGCTAACACCCCTACATGCACAGAGGCGTCCGCCTCACACGCATGCGCGGCCCGCAGAGACGCGTGCGCATGAGGGCCCCCGCCCCCGCCGCCCACGCGGAGCCAGCTTTCTGCCTGCTTCTCTCGCCTCCCCAGGGCCAGGTGCCAATGCTGCCTCTCGGTGGAGGGGGACAGACCCCTGCCCCGCCTGGACTCCTGCCCCGGGCTCCTGTGGGCCGAGCGGGCATCCTGCAGCCCACCCGGGGCCTTGAAATCCCCCTGCCCACCCCGAGCCCGTCTGAAGTCTCTCTGGTGTGCGCCTGCCTGCTCACACAGTGCCCTGCACAAACGCACGAACGTGTGCAAAACACGTGTGCACAGGCGCGTGCATGCGCACAGTCCCGTGGGTGGACTTGAGCACGCGCCCACTCACATCTGTGCACGTGCGTGTGCGCTCACAAGCACCTGCGCGGGCCGAGCAGCAGGGCTCTTTCCCTGGCTCGCAGCCTCAGGCTGCCCCCTGGCCCAGGGGCGGCGGATGGCTGAGGACGCTGGCCTGTACGCTGGCCCTCAGCTCCGGCACGCTGGGGTGAGGAGCAGCGGCCGGCCCCGGGAGAGGGGAAGGGGGCTGGTTAGAGGGAGCCTCGCGGACAGGAAGTGCCGGCAGCGAGAGGGAGCTCCGGAGGCCAAAGGGAGCAGGGCTCTTTCCCTGCCCTCCCCTGAATCCAGAGCGCGGACAGAGCCCTCCCCCTACCCCCGCCTGCCCTTCACCGCTCCTTCCTGGGGAGGGGCGCTCTGGAAAGGGGCTTTTCCTCCATCCTGTGCCCTCGGGGTGCCAAACCACAGGGCACCTCTCTTCTCTGAGCCCACCCAGACCTGGCCTGCCTCTTGCTGAACGAGCCAGATGGCAGCAGACCGGAGCCCCATGCAGGCCCCTGCCAAGCGGAGACCCTGGAGCAAAAGCGCCCCGTCTGGGGCCGGCGGCGCTGGAGGCCTTGGAGAGCTGTGGGCCTGCCCGCTGTGGGGCTCAGGCAGCGTGGGTCCCTGGGCCCGGCCTCCCCTCCAGGCAGCCCTGGACCTGGGTCCCCCAGTGGCCTGGCGCTTCCTGCCCCTGCCTGGCACTGCTGTGTTTATCGCCCTGTGGGGAGGCTGCAGGGCTGGGCTCAGGGTGGCGTTTCCCGCATTGCTGAGAGTTCTGGTGGCTGAAGCCCCCCGGTGTCTGCAGTTTTCACCCTGATTTCCCCCCGGCCCCCACGGCGATGGCCACTTGGTCAGTAATAAGTTCACGCGAATCGCCACTTGAGTCAACCCACTCCTGGAAGGTGGGGTGGGGGTGGGCCCCCTCCCGGGCATGTGTTCTGTGAGGGGAGCCGTCCTGAGCAGCCACCACCACACTCCGTGTTGGGGCCCTGCCACCACCCCTTGGGCCGGGCATCCTGTAGGGCAGGTCCTTGTTCCCTGCCTCGGGGATCGGGCTGCCCTCAGACTGCGGCCTTCCTGCAGCCCCTGTTAGAAGAGTCTCAGGTAGGAGAGGGCAGAAGGGGGCAGGCTAGGTTTTGCTCCTGGGACTGGGGAGCCATAGCAGGTTCTGGTGCTGCAGCCTGGTCTGCTTTGTGTCTGACACATGATAGCATTTACAGCCTTCACAAAGGAGTACTCCAGCCCCCGGCAAGATGTAGCAAACAAGAGTGAAATGCAGACATACGAAAGCTCCCAGGAAGATCCCTGAGCAAATACACCCGAGAATAAGAACTAATTGATGAGAGGAAGCCCAGAAATGCGGGCTTTTAGGTTCTGTACAGTGGGCTTGTTTGGAGGTCTGAACTTATCTCTGAGATTCCTGGCAGCCAAGGTGAAAAGAGAAATGTGCTCGGTTCGGTTGTCTTTGCTGTCCTTTGGCATTGGTTCCCCACTCGCCTCCCATGAGGGAGTCTGGGGGAAGGTGTGAGACCCTCGGCGGGGACAGTGCGTGGGGTCCCTCCAGGCCCTGGAGACAGCTGTCCTCTGGGGAGTGCACAGCTTCCACCACACTGGCTCCGAAAGGGGCTTTTCCCATCAGGCTGTGAAATACTGGGGATGAGTGGCCCAGTGAGAAGGCACAGAGCGACTGTCATCTGCCCTGGGGGTGACAGAACCCCATGGGTGCCCCCGTCCCTGCTGAGAGCTCTGGCTGGGCTGACCCGCTCCTCGCCAGGCCCACAGACGCACAAGCGGGACCAGGATGGAAACCGCCTCAGCCCTCGACGGCAGCCCGGGGCTCACAGACCAGGGGAGGGTGACACAGAGGAGTTGCCAGGACGATGGCCCCTCGACCTCCGGGGCCTCCAAAGTCCCAGATGCTCCAGGCCTGGTGTAACGTGGCATGGCTCTGCCCAGACCCTCTGCCCGCCCTCCCACGTACTTGGAACCATGTCTGGGTGACTCAAGCTGCCTAACGTATCTCCGGGTGTGTCACCGTCACCGGGTGTTGTTTAGGAGATAATGGCAAGAGGAACAGCTGTGTGTGCAGCTCAGGTGAAGTTTTAGAAACTGTGCTACCCAGCCAGGGGGGTGGACCCCGAGGTGGGCTGGCCAGGGTGGGGTGACGCTTGCTCGCTGGGGAGGTGGCCCCCGAGGTGGGGTCCCTGGCTCAGGAGGACAGAAGGAGCTGGCTTGGCCAGGGAGGGGCGCAAGCTGGACACGGGGCGGGTGCTGAGCTGCAGAGGGCAGGGTGGGCCCGGGCTCTGCTCCGGCCTGGGCTGGGGTCCTCAGGTTCTCCCTGGAAGCCCTGGAGTCCTCAAGGCCGCCCACAGCCTGGCAGCAAAACAACAGCGATGACTGGCACGGCTCTGGGTGGAGGCTGCTGGTGCTGTCTACCGGAAGTTCTCGCTTTTGATTTTTCCTTTTTTTTTTTTAGAGAGTGAGAGCAAACAGAGAGAGGAAGGTGGCGCTGGCCGGCTGCGTCCCTCCGCAGGAGCCGGCGAGGCAGGCGCGGGGACTGAAGCCCGGCTGCTGTGGGGAGGGTGACAGGGCCCATAGCAGACACACTGGCGGGACTGTGGGGACACTGACCAACAGGTGGGGAGGCAGGGAGGCCCCGGAGCAGAGAAAGGATCACCAGGAAGGAAAGGATGCGGCTGACAGGCGTGAACCTGTGTGCCTTCCAGTGGCCCCAAGGGTGGGAAGAGAGGCCTCCTCTCTCATTGTTCTCCTGGTCACTGTTCTCTGAAGCCACCATCAGGTCAGGCTAGACCAGGCGCAGGTGACTTCCTTTGGGTCATGGCCCCGGATGGCTCCTCCTGGGTCCTTTGTATCCCGAGCTTCTTGGAGCAGACTTTATACCCAGGGTGCCCCGGGACCCGCTAAGGGTCAGCTCAGCTTGAGTTTGGGAAATGTGCTGAGCCTCGGATTTTGTGTCTCAGAAACAGCACTCTGCGTGATCACCCTGGGGGCCCGCCCAGCTCACCCCGTCTCCTCTTCCCCTCCCGGGACCTCCGTGGCTTCCTGAAGTGAGCACTGTTCTCCCTTTGCCCCCTCAATCCTGCGTTCCAGGGCCTCACAGCCTCAGGACACCGCCACGGGGAGCTGTGGCTGGCTGCGAGCTGTGCCCTTGTGGGCGTCCTGCCGTGCTTGCCTGAGGCCCCCCACTCACCATGACGGGTGCGGAAGGGAGCCGGGGCTGCTGGTGTCGGTGGAGAAGGTGGGCGTGAAGCCCCACCCCACTGCTGCCGGCAGGTCTGAGAGTCCGTGGCCCTGCCTGTGTGCACACGTGTGTCCCTCGGGCGCTGTGCTGTCCACACCTGGAGTGCACACCCTTCTGCCTCCCTGCGTGTGTCCGAGTGTGCGCACGGGGCTCCCGCGGGGTGTCTCCTCCTCTGAGTGTCCCTGTGCCCTCGGAGGCCTGTCTGGGCACCGTCTGCTGTGACCTCACTGGGTGTCTCAGCTCTGCCCCATTCCCTGGCCGCACGAGACTCCGAGGGAGCGGGCCTTGCACGGGGTGAAGCTCCCGACCCGGGCCTGCAGCCCCCTCCGCGTGCGGGGCGAGGTCACCTCCCATCCCGGCACTCCGTGGCTGCAGTTGTCCCTGGCCCAGCGGTGGGTGCAGGCAGCTAAGGAGGCTGTGTGCCCCGCGCCTCCGCCTGGGCGCCCCGCCTCCTCCTCCTGCCCCTCAGGCCACCGGGCGTCACCTCCCCTCGGCACGTTTTCCAGAGCTCAGGCTCCTGACAGCTCGTGCAGGGCTCACAGGTCTGGGTGGAACTGTGACATCTTCCCTGGGACTTCAAAGAGGAGTCCAGCCCCAGCCCCGCAGTGGCCGGCGGGAGATGCTCAGCAGGGCGGGGAGCTGGCAGCCGGCCACAGGGCCTGTGGGCAGGGTGTGCCCGGCATCCCAGAGACAAAGGAAGGGAATGATGCAGAGCGGACAGTGGAGGGGACAGAGCAGAGCGGAGGAGGCAGTGCACAGCACCCGGGACAGCCCGAGGCCGCCCTCCACAGCCTACTTGGACAGGCACCCTGAGGAGACAAAGGGGGCCCCTCCCTAGCGGCCCCCCAGTTCCTGGAAGGCTGGTTCCAGGAAGCAGGCGCAGCCGCTCGTCCCAGCCTGCAGATGCGGCTTCCTGGAAAACAGGGCCCAGGGCCCCCCGGGGGCCTCTCGGGGAGGCTCACACCCCATGGCTGCCAGGAGCAGCCAGGCAGGCGGAGGCTCAGGATGGGCTGGGGGTGGGGGTGGAGGGAGGAGCACCCCGGTGGCAGCCGGGGGAGGGGCGGCGTCCTGAGACAACCCAGGGCCGCCTTCACGCACTGGGTCCTTCCTGAGCACCCACCCAGCTCGGAGCAAGGCTGGGGGTGGGGCCTGTCATGCCCACGTCATGGGTGTGCATGTATGTGTGTGCATACGTGCGTGTGCATACGTGTGTGTGCATGCGTGTGTGTGCTGGGCCCCGGAAGCCCTGCACAGGGACAGTCCCAGCCCCTGCCCTGCCCCTTGGCACTGTCAGTTTAACCTTCGCAAAACCTATACAGTACACACAAGAAAGGGCAGGAGACGGGGCCACGCAGCGG
Source organism: Chinchilla lanigera (assembly GCF_000276665.1). Classification (NCBI taxonomy): domain Eukaryota; kingdom Metazoa; phylum Chordata; class Mammalia; order Rodentia; family Chinchillidae; genus Chinchilla; species Chinchilla lanigera. Next base: position 775,177 of record NW_004955538.1, on the reverse strand, counting down.
GACGGGGGCCTTGGGCTCAGTCCTCCCCGTGCGGTCTGCCAGGGCCACTGTCCCCTTGCTGTGCATCAGAGCCCACCTGCCGAGGGCGGGGTGGAGCAGTGCTGTGGGAGGCAGGTGGCTCCGAGGGACAGGGGCAGAGGGAGGGTGCAGGCGCTCGAGGTGAGGCGGGACCTGCTGTGGGGTCGGCACTTCCCTGAAATCCCCCCGGCCCTGGAGGAGCTGCGGAGCGAGGGTGAACCCTGAGGCCAGAGTGAGCAGGGGGGCAATGCGAGGCGGGGATGCCCACAGGCCTGCGCCCACCTTCCCGGGCCGCTACCCGCTGCTCTAACTGGCTGACGCGGGCTGCAACCCACAGCAAACATTTCTCTCTGGCTTTGCCTGTGACTCTGCGCTTCTGCAGGAACGTGGGGGAGCAGTGAGGAAGAGTTCTGCTGATAGGAGGGAGGGTCCTGCCTCGGCTCCCAGGGCTGGAACACAGGGTACCTGCTCGTGTGCGTGGACACACACACACACACACACACACACACACACTCACACACCCGTGCCTCGTGCTCACCACCTTTAGCTGCAAAACAAATCGTCTACTCTGACCCCCTGCTCTTCCCAGGGAGGGATTCAAGGAAGCGGCCGCGCCAGTGGGCAGAAGAGCTCGGCTTCGGATGCAGGTAAACGGTCCCAGCGCTCACGCAACCCACAGACCACACTGGCGGTGGGTACGCACACCCCACATCGCCCATCCTGAAGACACCCCGTAAAATACCAGCTCCGGGTAGGTGGGAGGGGGCATCTCCTCGGGCGCTGTGGGCAGCGGGCCTTGGCACCTGCTCTTCCTCCGGGGCCCTTTCCCTGTGGTCCTCTGCTCTCTCCCCACCTTCCAGGGTTGGCAGAAGCCCCTCCCGGCTCCTGTGCCCCAGCTGTCTCTCCCCTGACCACCCGTTGCCCTGGGTGTTCGTGCCTTTGCTGGCCGTAGCCCCTGCTTGTTTTTTTTTGCGGGGGGGAATTTCCTTTCGCTTTGCCCACTCTCCTGATTTCTCCAGCATAAAGGCAGCCCTGGGACTCCCTGGTCAGGGAGAAGCTGCCTATGTCCTGCTGCCCTCTGGACACCTCTCTCTTTGGGCCGCAGATCGAGGGCGCCCTCCAGATGCCTGGAGCCCAGCTGTTAGATAGAAAGCCTTCCTGGGTGAAGCTGCACCAGTAAGGTCAGAATTTCAAAAAAAGAAGAAAGCATTCTCTTTTCCCTAGACCACAGGGACCCTTCATATGTTACTACGTTGCATTCCTTCCTGGAATCAACGCACCCTCTCCACAGACTGCACTGTAACCCCACGAAGTACTCCAGGCACAAGTCCACAAGCAGGGAGACCGAGGTATGAGGAGGGTGGCCAGTGACTCAGCATGCAGCTGGGAAGAGGGCTGTACCGGGGTGTCCACACAGCCAGCCCTCTTAGAGTCCCACATCCTGGTTCTCTAACCCAGGCTCCATCTTCAGGACCAGAAGGAAAGGTAGACCAGATGCCCCCGTGGCCCCAAGTCTGCTTGCAGAACAGGAGGTGCATACCCAGGGTGCAAGGGGGTCTTCCCGGTCCTGGTGTGATCTCTAAGCAGATTACAGACAAGGCCTGTGACATCACCGCATCGCCCATGCCCCTCGCCTGAGGGAGGATGAAGCAAGCTACGTGGTCACAGGAAGAGTGTCGCTTGGGAGGATTGGGGCTTCCATGTTGCAGAAGCCTCCCAGTGCCCAGGTAGAAGGCACCTTGGGGTGTAGAGGGTCAGGGTGGCTCTTCACCACGGAGGGCTGATGGCCTCAGGACCGGGGCAGCTGGGCATGGTGGAGGAGGGGGCCGCTCCCCAAGTGGCACCCTGGCCACCTGATTCTCAGCCCTGAGTTGTTTCTGTTTTGTTTGTTGCTGTCTTTCAGGGTTTGCACCCGGGGGAAATGAAAATGAGAAGGGCTTTTTTTGTGTGTGTTTTTGTTTTTGCTTCTTGTTTTGTTTTGGTGGGGTTTTTTGTTCATTTAAGTTTTAGAAAAGTTTTAAGAAATTGTTCTTGTGCAACTGAAAAGCTGAATGATTGGGAAGAAATCCATGCGCTAGGGTCAAAATACTCAAGCAAGGAACGGCTTGCTCGCTCCCCACCCAGACGCTTTTCTGTCCAGGGCCCTGTGCCTCCCGTGTTCCAGTGGACAAGCGGGCAGGGGACCCCTGGGCCTCCGGAAGTGCTGACCCCTTTGACCTCCTGCCCTTGCAGTGACCTGGGAGACACAGGGGGTTCTGGGCTCCGCTGCTCTCAGGGACCCGCTCCTGAGGCCCCTGTGACCCAGGGACTTCGTGGATGTCTTTGTGAGTCTCCTTTCCTGAGAGTCTGCCCCTCACAAGTCCTAGCCTCTCGGGGGTCTATAACGCACCACAGCCGGAGAGGAGGCACCAGCTGGGGAAGAAGGTTCGAGGGGTGGGGACGGGACGAGGGGCGGTCTCTGCTGGGCAGCCCCGTGGAGGAGGCCCCAAGGGGGCCGTGGGTCATCTGCTGGTGCTGCCAGAGCCCGTCACCCATCTCCGTACACTGGGAGCCTTCAAAACAGCAGACGTCTGCCTTTCTCGGTTCTGGACACAGGGAGCCCAAGGTCTGGGGCCCGCAGGGCGGGGCTCGGGTGAGAGCCGGCAAGATTAGGGCTGGGACAACTCAGACAGCCACGTGGGCACAACACGTCAAAGGTTAGAAAACCGTGTGACTAACAGGCTGAGCAAGATGTTCCCTAAAAGGAGAGTGCGTGTGCACAGAACACGGGACCCCAGGTGACAGAGGGCTGTGGGCCACCTGGATTTAACCCTTCCTTTCATCCTGGCATTGTTTGGGTCCAGTCAGAGGCATCTTTTTCAACCTTCACATCCGGCAGGAGAGCAAGCAAGGGTTCCCACGGGGCAGCTTCCATCCGGCGTGACACTAATGAGCTTCTGACAGGACAGCCATCCCTGTGCTTCATTTTCACGAGTGGGAAGCCAACCCCGGCACTTTGGGTGCAGAAGACCCCTTTCCCTCATCCGCAGGCTGCTGGGAGCCCGTCCACCGCCTCTCCTACCCTGTAGAGCGGACTTCTCCACCCGTACTAAGCAAGCAGGCTCGATGCCGTTTCTGTGTCTGGTCCAGTTCTGAGAGTCCAGCGGGACCCTCTGTCTGGTAACATCGTCACCCTGTAGGAAGAGGATGGGAGGGTACTCCGGGGCAGGCTCCTGCTCTGAATACCAGCACCTTGGCGGTAAGGGTGGCAGCATGGGAATCTGGGGTGCTGCAGAGCATACCCGCTGTCAGCAAGAGGGTTAGAGCCCTCAGCAGCAGAACTCCTGCACGGAAGCCACCTTGCCCACCTAGGACTGAGCGGCCATAAGACAACTAGCAACGTCGACCCAAACTACACAGGTCAAAAGAACCTTGTGATGGAAGAGCCGTTCGTCCCTCCAGGGAGGCCAGGCCACCTCCTCTACACGCGGATGTTAGGGTGGGCTGCGCCAAGAGGCCGGTCTTCCGTGAGCCAGTGTTATTTATTATTAATTAAGTCCGTGTTTGCGGCACATAACCCTCACTCCTTGTGTGGAGTCGGCACCTGTGTGTAGCACATCTTAATTTCTCCATTCCCTCTTTCTACTCTATCCCCTTCCCGCTTGAAAGATCTGCACGATGCTAAATGATCTGCAAGGTGCTAGACGACCTGGAAAAGACAATCTTTGGTTTTTTTTATTTTAAAGATAAAAGAACTGAAACATTTTAACAGACACAGACATAAATAAAACAACATAAAAACAACAAAAGCAATACAGAATTTCCGACAAGGTGATAGGAAATTAACAATGGTTGTTGTAGTACATATTGGTATCTTCAAATTGGTTCCTCAGATAAACAAATATAGGCCTGTAAGATTGATCAAGCAATTAAACATTAACTGTTCCTTTCAATAACACAATAAAAATTAGTAGTACAATTATCTTAGCTATCTTGTATTATATATATTCATATTTTTTCCTTTCTTTCTTTTCTCTTTTCCCTCATCCCAGTTGATCTTTCCTTTTGAGCAGTTTCTTACTTTTTTACAACATCTATTGTACCTTTTAGATTCTATTTACTGTTTCAGGTTCTTACACTAGGGAGACAATACAGTGTTTACACATGTGAGTCTGATTTATTTCACTTATGAGTATGGTCTTTAGGTGCATCCATTAACCTATAAAAGCCTTGGGTTTAT
>NW_004955538.1:700145-770355 GCF_000276665.1 Chinchilla lanigera | reverse complement strand
TACATACATACAAAATTTCTCCATCTTTCCCTCCTCTTTTCCCACATCCCAGTTACCCTTTACCCTTGAGTGTTTTCCTGTCATTTCACAGTGTCTATCATACCTCCTAGTTTAAATTAACTCTTTCAGGTTTTACACTAGTGAAACAATGTGGTGCTTTCACATGCAGGTCTAATTTATTTCACTTATGAGTATGGTCCCTAATTGTGACCATTTACCTATAAAGGCCTCAAGTTTATCTTTCTTTATAGCTGAGTAATATTCCATTATATGAAAGTACCACAATTTTCTTATCCCATCCTTGGTGGATGGACATTCAGGTTGCTTCCACAATTTAGCAATTACAAATTATGCTGCTATGAACATAGGTGCACATATATTGCATTTTTTAATGTATTTATTTGTCATTTGTATTTCTTTATCTGAGAAGTATGTATTCATCTCAGATGCCCATTTTTATATTGGGTCTTTGAATTTGCCTGATCTGATTTTTTTTTTTAATTCTTTATATGTTCTAGATAGAAGTCCTTTGTCTGAGGGGTAGTTGGCTAAACTTTTTTTTTTTTTTTTTTTTTACCAATTTGTGGATTTTCTTTTTACTCTGTTGGTGATTTCTTTTGATGTGCAGAAACTTTTCAATAAGATGAGATCCCAGTTGTTGATTCTTTGAAGTATTTCCCGTGCAGTTTGGTTGTTTTTCATGAACTCTTTGCCTACCCCTATGTCTTCAAGATTTTTACCTACTTTCTCTCCCAGTAGATTTAGTGCTTCTGTTTTAGTATGTAGATCTTTGATCCATTTGAACTTAAATTTGGTGCATGGTGATAGACATGGGTTTAGTTTTAGTCTTCAGCATGTGGAAAGCCAGTTTTCCCAGCACCACTTATTAAAGAGGCCATCTTTCTTCCAGGGGACTTGTTTGGCCTCTTTGTCAAAATTAAGGTGGCTGAGTGTGTTTGTAGTGTGGCTGCATCTTCCAGTCCTTTCTATTGTTCCTCAGGTCTGTTTTTTTTTTGGCTGATACTATGCTGATTTTCTCACAGTAGCTTTGTAGTATAATTTCAAGTCAGGGATTGTGATACCTCCTGCCTTTCTTTTGTTGCCCAGGATTCCTTTTGCTCTGGGTCTCTTCTGGTTCCAGATGAATTTTAGGAAGGTTTTCTCCGAATCTGTGAGGTATGCTAATGCTATTTTGATTGAGATTGCATTGAATTTGTATAACAATTTTGGGAGTATAGCCATTTTCACAGTGTTGGTTCTTTCTACCCATGGGCAAGGCATGTGGAAAAGACAATCTTTAGGCAATCACATTTGCTGTCTACACCCTTTCCCCACATCCTGGACTGTTAGAGAGACCCAAGCCTCTCACCTCAACCATGTGATTCCTCTGTTGGGGAAATTCAGCCACTGTCCCTCGGGACCTTGTCCCTTGACCCGAGTAAACTCTGCCTTCACCCTTGCCCCGCCTTCTTCACCACCGTGTCACCTGCCCTCTGTACACCATCTCGCATGGCAGGGGCCTCAGACATGGGGTCTGGAAGGAACAGTGAGGCAGGAAGGGCACAGGATGGGGTGTGTCCCGCGCGGGGGCAGGCGGCAGCGGGTATGGCGGGAGCTGGGCACTCTGGGAACCCGTGTGCTCAGGGAGTGGACTGTGGCCAGGATCCAGAGGGGGCAATGCCGTGACAGTGGTGGCACTAAGTGTGATGGGCCCTGGCGGGAGACGCCCGTGCTGAGGCAGAAGCCCCTCTGGAGGGGACAGCGCAGCTTTCCCCAGGGACCCAGCCACAGACTCCGCCCATCTCCAGGAAGCAGGCGATGGTCAGAGCCGCCCAGCCTAGGGGCTCAGTCGCAAGAGGCCCGATCAGACCCAGACGCTCACCAGGAAGAATGCACTTCCCCATTGAATCTGAGTCCTAAGTTTGCACTATAAACATTCGTCAAGTCCGACAGCGTGCATACCAGTCAGTTACCGCTGGACGGGCTCAGGCCCACGGTCATTCTTTCCTTGCGTGCATTCCCAGGCCGGCCCTGGGGGTCAGCACGCAGAGCCTGGAGGGAGAGGAGGCTTTCAGGAGCCCACCACGGGGGTGCGGGCAGACTCCAAGGCAGGGGTCCCGTCTGACCTCACTGGGGATGAGCCAGGAGCGTGGTGCGAGAAGGCTCGCTGTGACCCTGCCCGAGCACGCTTTGCAGAGCAGACCCCTTGGCACCGCGCCCCTCACCGGTCTGCGCTGTTCCTCCTCCACACACGCGCTGCCTTCCAGCCCGCTCCGTATCGTTTAGGTCCTTTGTGTACTTGTTACTGTGTGGCTCAGGCCACCCCACTCTGCTCCAGCGCCCACCCCCAGGGGAAGAGGTGCTGGCTTTTGTCCAGGGCATCCCGAATGCCTAGAAGTCTGCCTGACACTCCAGAACCGTTGGCACTTCATCAATATTTGACATTCAGCAAATATTTGATGAAATTTTCCCTCTGGGAAGATGGAGTGACAGAGAGTAGATGTACCCTCCCTCCGGAGACATCTGAAAATCGGGGCAGAATGTATGAAATCAACACATTTTAGACAATGGATGTCGGAGAGCTCAAGTCCGTCTGAGCCACGGGGAACAGGCCCTGCCAGCCCAGCTGGTACCAGCTGGAGAGTCCCCAGGCCGTGCTGTGGGGAGACCCGGGCAGCACGGAGCTTTCTGAGTTGAGGAGGTGAAAGCGGGTGTTGGAGGAGGCTGAGGCAGCTGGAATCTGTAGAGCAGAAGAAGGAACAAGAGGGAGATAGAGGTGCAGAAAGGAAGCCCCAGGGCTGTGCAGAGGGTCCCTCCGGTGTGCCGGCAGAGGGTGGATGTGCTCATGTACGAGCAGAGCACGGAGGGGACAGAGGATAGGCGAGAGGGCTAGCAGCGACAGTGCTCACCCACCCGGGTGGAAGCCATGCTGGGTTCTTCTAGCTGGACCGCACTGTCTCAAAGCTCAGCGGTGCTGGGGAGAGGACAGGACAGTAGCGGCCTGGAAGTGGGGTAAAAATCCCTCTGGACTAAGTGACATTTTCAGGTACGTAAGAAATTTTAAAACCAAGTCTCAAGAGAATCAAACCGTTTCCAAGTAACTTAACTCTGTGGGCGCTAAGCTCAGCAATATTTACAGGATCATAAACATCTAGCACTTAACGAGGGGAATTCACAATGTCTAGGACCCAATTAAAACACTGTTCAGTAGGCAACGCAGCAGGAACATAGGACCCACGAGTAGGAGAAAATCCAGTTAATCAACACACACTCAGAAATATTAGAAACAATAGAATTAGTAGACAGATGCAAGAACAGTCTTCGTAATTGTGTCCTCTCTGCTCAAGAAGTCAAAGGAAAGATTAAGGATGCTAAGCAGGGTTGTGTAATAAAAGAAGACAGAAGCCAAATTTCTGAGATGAAAAATGCACTGCGTGAGAGTAAGAGAAGACTAAATACTGTAGGACAGGAGACAGTGGATTTGAAGACACAGCGATAGGAACTGTCCATTGAGAAGCTGGGAGGGAAAGAAAGATGGGGAAACGGAAAGGGACCGTCAGGGAGCCGTGCATAGCGTCTGTGTAAAGTTGAATCTCTGAAGTGGGAAAAGAGGAGGCAGGAAAAAAATCTGAAAAAATAGCAGCTGAAAATTTGACAAATTTGATAAACACTATGGACATCCAGACTCAAGAAGGTGAATGAAGCATGTGAAGGTGACCCAAGCAAGGAAACATGAAGAATAGGACCCCAAGACGCATCAACGTGCTGAAAAATCAGAGATAGAAAGTCTCAAGGCAGCCAGGGCGAAGACATGCACGAGGTCCAGAGGGACAAAGGGAAAGAGGAGAGCAGATTCCTTACCAAAACCAGCAGACAAGAGGACAGTGAGGTGCTGTCTTTACTGAAAGAAAAAACAGATCAATCTCCTATTCTATACCCAGCAAATATATCTTCAAAGAGCAGCAAACTAAGCATCCATTCAGATGTGCAAAAGCTGAAAGACTTTGTAGTCGGCAGATTGCACTGCAAGAAATACTAAAGGACATGTTCTTCCAACAGAAGGAAACGGCAATGAGGCAGGCGTCTGTGGAACAGAATTAGTAGCCCTGGAAACGTGTAAGGTGGAGTCATGCAATTTCTCCCCCTAATTTAAAAATACTTCTTTAAAAGAGAAGTTTGAGCTACCTAGTCCTGGAAAGGTGGTTGGTGGCATTTGAGGATCTGGTCACAGTGGCCATACTGCAAGTTGCGCCTGCAATGAGGTTATCACCATCCTCACGGGACTCCTGGCCTGTTCTGGGTTTTCTGAGGACAAGGTGGCATGTGAAAAGGCCCTGTGGAGGTCAGCTCCTCTCCAAAGGAGCCCTTGACTCCAGTGCCCTTTGCCTGAAATTTTCAGCAGCCTGGTTGGACTGTAGGGTGGTGGGGGCTAGGCATGGCACAGAAGTCTCCTTTGAGGGCTCGGCCTGCCATTGCTGCTGTGTGGCCGCAAGGCAGCGACTGTCCAGGAAATAAGACAGTCCTGCCCGGGAGGGGCCCTCCTCACCAGTGCAGAGGGAGGGCGCTGCTTAGTCTGGAGGCGGCGTCACGAGACTTCCATGCACGAGGAGGCTGGAAACTGGCCTCAGAGGCTGGGCAGGGCTCGCACCCCTGTGTGCAGCCCTGCAGAAGAGAGAATGACCCCCTCTTCCGCCTCCTGGAGACAAGGAGACCCACCGGCAGGCCTGTCACACTGCTCCTGTAATCTCCAGGATCGTGCTGCGTGCATTCTAAGGGTCGGGAGGAGGCCTGAGCCTCACCCGGGAAAACCTACAGGCTTGGCCTCAGGAGCGCACGGTGAGAAGGCAGCTGCCTCCTGGCCAATTTGCTCCTCTTACCCTGCCCTCAACTTAACTCAGCTGCACTGTGAGGTCGTCCCAGCCTCCGTGAAGCACTGCTGCTGAGGAGCAAGCCACAGCCTGCAGGGCATTTCCTGCGCCACCCGCTGTCCCATTCTGTCTGGCGGGTGACTGGGTTAGTGGCTAGGACTGCACAGCCAATCCGACCTTGGGATTAGCCTGCAGTTGTCTCCACTGCCCCTGCGCCTTGCTAGCCGGATCCTGCTGGTGACTTGGCCCCGTCTGCATGTGGTCTGCATCTCACACTGGTGCTTGCATGTGCTGCCCTGCAATTAGCAGGACCGTGTGTTATGCAAAGATGATGTCTTCCACATGTCTGCAGGCGAGCGGGGCCTCCGGCACTGGGTTTACCATGGACGGAGATTTTGTAGATTCAGTTTTCTTCTTGGACAGCTACATTCCCATGGAGATTGTGGATCTTTTCCTGAGCTCTGCAATTGTCAATTTAAGGAGTTGTTTTTGAAGAGGGATGTCATCGTTTCCAAGTGTCAAGAAGCTGAAGCAGTTACTGGGGATGTTTCTGTAATAACTTTCGTCTTGCTTGGGTTGTATTCTGACCCAAGTGACGCTGATGTGAGACCAGAGAGGAAACTCTGTCCCCCCTCGGGGACAGCAGGGTGGCTGTCCCGCCTTCTTTGCTCAGGGAGGGACAGGGCCATCTCTCCATCCTGCGCCACAAACACGTGGATGGCTGGAGCCCGTGTACAACAGACAAGAGCTTCAGGAAGTGAAACAAGCATGTTTCCCTGTACCATTGCGGGGACAGGGAATTCTCCTGCACTGTACACCTCCTGTCGGATAACACGTGGTGGTGGCTTCCGGGATGACTCCCGCGCCACTTCAGTGTTCAGGCCAGGTGTCTCGGAAGGCCTAGGGACTTCGGTTTGCGTGGTGTAATAGTCAGTTTGAGCAGCTGAAACGGTCACAGAGACAGTGTGGTCAAAGCACAGAAACTTCTTTCTTATGGTTTGGGGGGCGGAAGGTCCAAGATCAAGGTACAGATGCTTTGGTTGCTGGTAGAGCTCTTTTCCTGGCTGTGTTCTTACATGCTGGGAAGAGAGATGACTTCCTGTTTCTCTAAGAGGTCACTACCCCCACCACAGGTCTTTACGCTCACGTCCTGACTACCTCCCAAAGGGCCCATCTCTCAGTACCTGCGTGCGGGAGAAGAGGCAGAGTTCTGCCCACTGCGGTGGGGAAAAGGCTGGGCAGCACCCATGGAAGCCCAGGGAAAACTCCTTGTATCCTCCCTGCCACAGCCACCTGCCCAGAGCTCTGGGCTCCAGCCAGGTTTGTGTCCAGTGCTCCAAGGATCGATTCCCTGTGGACCCCCAAATCAACCCTGACCTCAAGATCAAACCTCTGCCCTTCAGCTTAGTTCCTGCTTTCCGGTGGGACACCCATTTTCCCACTCGGCTCAGGTTAGCCAGCCCCGGAAGCAGGTACCCTTAGGGCTGGGATTTTTGACATGTAGGTCAGACAGTAACTGGTGGGTCCACAGAGCCACTTTAGTGACCCATTAACATTTTTTAAGAGAAACAAGCAGAGTATAACAATCAGAGAGTCCCTGAAGCAATGGACACTGTTTGATGGCGTCCTTGCTCCATACGTGTTATGGTTTAGAGCAAAAAGATCCCCAGAGCCTCATATGTGTGGAAAATGATCGGATCGTAGGGTGCTGCAGGCGTCAGTGGGTTGGCTCACTGTTGAGCTCAGGAGCTGGATGTGTTGTGTGGAGGCAGGGCCTGGCTGGAGGTGGAACATGGGGCCATGACCTGGAAGGGTCGCTGGTTTCCTCTCGCTTTTCTTGGCTGCCATGAGGTGATCAGTTTTCCCCCACCCAGGGCCCTACACGACGCCCTTTCTGCCTAGGAGCCAGCCCAAAGTGTAAACCAAAGTAAGCCCTCTCCTCTTGTAAGTTGCAGGTGCCAGGTGTGTTACTCCAGGGACAGGAAAGTGAGGAAGGTAAAATGCGGTGCAGGTGGACACAAGTGTCTGTGCAGTATGCAGACGGGGTCCTGGCTGGGAGTGGCCCATGGGAAATTAGTTGGGCCGCTGCTGCTCTAGGGGAGCCTGAGAATCAAAAGCTCCCCTCTGTTTTCAGGACGCCTTGCTCAAGGCATAAAGGAGATTTGAGGCAGGGAATCCCTCTGGGATCAGGTCTGCTCATCAGCTCTCTTTAGGGCTACGAGAAAGAGGCTGGGAGGAATCCAGGAGTCTGCCTCAGGCTGTTCAGCGGGCTGCGCCTCCACCTCTTGGGAATCCAGGATGGAACCCGTCAGAGGCAGGCAGGAGAATGCCGGTGAAGATGGCAGAATGAAGACTCCCCCGAGTTCTCTCCTAGAAAACTAGCACAAGTTAGTAGGGTCAACTATTTTAGAACTCTGCAAATTAACCAAAGGTTTGTAGCAATTCTAGGAACAATTGTTCGTCTTGAAAAGAACAGACTTTGAGGTATTTTAACTGATTCTGTTCCCCTACCTCCTTCCTCCTTTCCGTGGCAGCCCTGAAAACCACAGGGGACTCTGTAGGGGTAGGCGAGTGTGCATGCCACCTGAGGGGACACGGGCGGGATCTCCTTCAAGTATTCACAGCCACAGAGCTGGCCTCACTTAACCACCTCATGGTTCACGAAAGACCCCTGGGAAAGCATTTTATCTCCCTAATTTGGAGTCAGATTTCTTTGATACCAAACAGAAAGCGTTTTCCTTGGGGCATTTCCTGAAAACATTTATAAGTACATTTTTAGTTTAGGGGCATCCTCCGGCAACTGATAACAACTGGGGAAGACAGTAAGGATTTTGAAATGAAAAGCTGGAAAGAAAAGAGAGATATCCCTAGGATGCTGAAAAGCGCCACTGTGCTCCTGGAACTCTAGAGGACCACACGGGGGCAGAATGCATGCTGGGGGAAGCCTCGAGCCTGGGTGGAAGTTGGGTGTTTATAAGAACAATGGTGCCATGGCCGGGCGTGGTGGTGCATGCTTGTGATCTTAGCATTCGGGAGGTTGGCCTGAACTACATAGTGAAACTCTGTCTCAAAAAGACAAACAAGAAAAAACAAAACAATGGTGCCAGACTTGGTGGCGCACGCCTGTAATCCCAGAACTTGGGAGGCTGAGGCAGGAGGATTGCTGCGAGTTCAAGGCCAGCCTGAGTAACAAAGTGAGTTCAAGGCCAACCTGAACTGCATAGCGAGACCCTGTCTCAAGAAGACAAAAAATACATAAAATAACACAATGTGATTTTTACATGTTTGTCAGAGAAGGATGTATGTGGAGGTAAACTTATGGCCATAAATACCAATAATAATAAGAAGGAAGATCTCAAGTCAATAACCTAAAACTTCAGTCTTAGGGAACTAGAGAAAGAAGACCAAATGAAACCCCAACCGAGGAAAGAAAGTGTAGAATCAAAATTAAAGGTGCAATTATAAAATGGAGAATAGAAGACCAGAAAAAGCCAGTGAAACCAAAATTGGTTCCTTTTGAAGAGTAACAAATGGACTACCTTTTAGTAAGACTTGCAAGAGAAAAAAGAGAGAAGACTCAATGCCAAAGGCAGGAATATAGGAGAAGACCTTAACCCTAACCTTACAAAACTGAGAAAGACAGTAAGAGAGTACAATAAACCAGCATTCAGATGCCACAAAGTTTGATGACCTAAGTGAAATGTGCAAATTGCTGGAAAAGCGTGAATTACTGAAACTGATTCAGGAAAAAATAGAAAATCTGAACAGACCTGTAAAAAATAAAGAGATCAAAAAAATAAAGAGATTATATTCATAGCAGTAATAGTGATAGCAATATACCTCTCGCAAAGAAAACTCAGTACCAGATGGCTTTACCAGTTAGTTCTACCAAAAACTTAAAGAAGAATTAAAATGTCAACCAGTTACAAAAGCTTATAAAAATAGAAGAGGAATGAACTTCTGCAAACTTATTTCGTATATTAGCATGATACCAATGCCAAACAAAGACATAATAATAAAATAAACTATACAGAGTTATGGGTATTGACAGAAAGGTCCTCCACAAACACTAGCAACTTAAATCCAATAATATATAAAAAAGATAGCACACAGTGACAACATGAGATTTATCCAAGGAATGCAAAGTTGCTTTATCATCCAAAAGCCGGTAAATGTAAGGCATCATATTAATAGAACAAAGGGTAAAAACACATGATCACTGCACAGATACCAAAAAGAACTTGACAAAACCCTAAAGCACTTTCATAATCCCTTCTTCATATTGTTTCTCTCAACACATTTGAAATAGAAGAGTATTTTCTCATGTTAATAAATCACTGTAAAAACCCCACCGCTCACATCATGTTTAATAATGAAAAACTGAAAGCTTTTCCCTTAAGGTCAGAAATAATGCAAAAATGAGTGTTCTCCCCACTTCTACTCAACACTGTACTGGAGTTCTTAGGAAAATTAAGCATGAAATATAAATATGGGCATTCAGATGTCAAGAAAAAAGCTATCTGCCTTTACAAATTACATGCTTTTGTGTCTAGAGAATCCTTGGAGACATAAACACACATTCACAATTGGATCTAATGATTCCAATGAGACCACAGGATAAAAATTAATATATGCAAATCCATCATATATCTGTACAGTAATATTGAATGAATCAAAAATGAAATTAAGAAAACAATTCCACTTGTAAAAGTACTAAAAGGTTGCAATATATATAAATAAATTTAACAAAAAAGTATAAGCCTTGCTTCTTGAAAACTACAAAACATCATTAAAAAAAATAAGGAAGTCCTAAATAAATGGAAAGACTTTTTTTTAATCCATAAATTAGAAAAGTTGATAGCATTAAAGTGTCAACATTCCCCAAATAGATATAGTTTTAATGCAGTGTCTTTCAGAATTCTACCTGGATCACTGCAGACATTAACAAGCTGATCTTAAAAATTATACGGAAATACAAGAGCCAGAATAGCCCCTCAAAAATTCTTGAAAATAGAGTAGAAGAACTCATATTTCTCTGATTTCAAAACTTACTACAAAGCTGCAGTAATCAAAAGTGTGGTCCTGGAATAAGAATAGACATTAGATTGCTAATATAGCTCTGAGCATCCAGAAGTTAGTCCTTACATTTACGACTTCTAAAAGAGGCATCAAGAAGTTCAAACGGGGTAAAGAAGAGTCTTTTTAAAAACCGGTGCCAGCAGAAGCAGATATACTTTTGTATGAGCTCTAGAGTACAGTACAGTAAGAGGTTGTAGCAGCCTGTGAAACAAGGATTGAGAAAAGTTCACCAAAATGGGTAAGAATGTTTTCATTTGAGCTGACCCACTGCTCTTCCAAGTCCACACAGTGCAGCCCCAAGAAACATTTTTTTCAGGCTGTGAGTTCTTCTGTGGGGACAAAAGAAAGCAAAGTGAATGTCCAACTTCAGGCTTCTCAGAGAGAGTTTTGCAAGAAGCAAGAAGAATGAGTCATCACATACAGGGGAACCTTCCTAAAGCTATAACAGATTTCCCAACAGCAATCTTGTAGCACAGGAAATAGTGGGGTGATATATCCAAAGCGTTAAAGAAAAAAATGTGCCAATCAAGAATATCACATTCAGCACAATTTTAAAATAAAAAAATAAAGTTTATGTTTGCTTCCTGGATGAACACAAACTGAGGGAGTCACCTTGTAGGAAGTGCTAAGGCAGGTACTTTAGGTGAAATAGCAAGAGGCCTAAAAACAGTTTAAAGGTGTATGCAAATTAAATCTCACTGGTAGAGACAAATATGTAGACAGATATGAATAATATAATCCTGGAAGGAGAATGTAGGCATCACTTCTAATCCTTCTCTAAAAGTGGAAAGAAAAAGATGTTAAGCAGAATTCCTGCCACAAAAGTGTGTTAAAGGGTACACAGTACAAAAAGTAAATTCTGACATTAATAAAAATTCTATCAAGCACAAAGTGTACAGTCTCTGGCTTATGAATAGTCAAGTTGAGATCTTTCCCAGTGTGCTGTGTAACCCTGACTTCACTCAATGTGGATGAATCCAACCATGAACATCCTCCCGGAACAGAACTTTTTTGTAAGTTGGGGACTACTGTATACATGCTTGGGAACCCCAAATTAAAGAACTGTTATTATTAATACTTTTGCTATCTGATTGAGGTCAAGTTGTTTTTGGTTTGAAATAAACTGTTTTGACTACAAGTGGTTTTATGCAACACTCATGGTAACTGCAAAGAAAAGCTTACCGTAAATACCAAAAGGAGAAAAAACCAAAATACCTATTACCATCAAAACGTAAGATAACAAGGGAAGATGGAAAGAGAGAAAAAGAAAACAACTGCCATGACTTGGATCTTAAATGCCTCTCAAAGGCTCACACGTTGAAGGCTCTGTCACCAGCCTGTGTGTGGCACTGTTGAGAGGTAGAGAGCCTTTAGGGGATGAGGTCGCCGGGACGTGTCCTTGAAGGAGACACTGGAATCCTGGTGCCCCCATCTTGTTTTCTGGTCACCATGAAGTGAGTGGACTTCCTCTGCCGCGTGCTCCTCTGCCACGGGGCCTCATGACGGGCCCTGACGTGACTGGGCCAGCCATGGACTGGCTCCTCACGAACCAAAAGTGAACATAAATCTCTTTTCCTTGTAAGCTGATGACTTTAGGCATTTTGCCACAGTGATTGAAAGCTGACCAACCCAGTTGACAAAGCAGCAATTGTAAGTCTTTATCTAACGGTAACTATTGTAAATGTAAAACGATTAAGCTCTTTAATCAAAAGAGATAAAGGCACTGAATAAATAACAGTAAAAAACCTAGCTGTTGCTATCTATGAGAGATGTAGTTTAGAATTAAGGATATGTAAAAAACAAATTAAGTGGATGAAAAAAGATGATCTAAAGCAATGGTAACCTAAAGGGATGGCTCTACTTACATAAAATAGACTTTAAGTAAAAATGGCTCATGAGGGAGAGAACAGTGAGACACAAAGAGAGAACCAATATCAGATGACGTAAATATACTCAGCAAAGCTTGACAATCTGAAGGGGCAAAGGGGCAGCATATAGCAATAGCATAAGATTTCAGTACCCCATTTTCAATAATGAATAGATTGCACAGGCAAAAACTCAATACAGATTATAGATCAAATGGACCTAAACACATTTTACCAAACATTCCAACTACCACCAGCAAAAGACACAGTCTTTACAATGCACAGGAGACATCTCGAGATTACATCACATTTGAGGTCACAAAAGAAGTCTTAACAAATGTAAGAACTGAAGGCAGTCCAAGTTTCTTTTCCAACCACAATCGAATAAAACTAGCATCGGTAACAAAAGGGAAATGAAGAAAACATTTTCACAAATATATTGAAATTAAACAGTGCTCTTTGGAACATCCACTGTGCCAAATGAAAATCAAAAGGGAAATTAGAAAATATCTTGAAACAAATAAAAATGAAAACACAGTGTAACAAAACTTATGGGATATAATAAAAAGTGGTTTTAAATTGTAGATGCTTATATTAAAAAAGAAGAAAGCTCTGAAGTAACCTCACTCTGTAACTTGAGAAATGAGAAAAAGAAGAAAATAAGTTTAAAGGTGGTAGGAGAGAAATAACAAAGGTCTAAGCAGAAATAAATGAAATAGAGAATAGAAAAGCAACAGAAAAATTAAAGGCACTAAGATTTGGCTTTTTGAACACACAAAAATTAACAAATGCTTAGAATAAGAAAAAGAGCAGAGAATCAAATGAAATCAGAAATGAGAGAGGAAACATAACTGTCACCAAAATGAAAGAAAGCATCAGAGAAGATTCTTATGATAATTATATGCTAATTCATTTGATAATCTACAAGTGAATAAATTCTTGGACTGTATAGTCTACCAGGTCTGAATTAAAGGGAAATAGGAAGTTGGAACAGACCAATAGCAAATAAGGAGTGGAATCAGCAAACACAAATTTCCTGAACAAGAAAAGTTCAAAAACAAACGGCTTCACAAGTGAAGTCTACCAAACATTAAAAGGAAAACTCACACTAACCCTTCTTAAACTCTCCCTGAAAATAAAAGAGGAAACCTTTCCAAACTCAGTTTATGGATCAGCTTCACCCTGACCCCAAAATCAGACCAGGGTACAGCAGGAAAATAAACCTAACTATAAGCCAACAGCTCCGATAAATATTTATGCTACAATCCTCAACAAAATAGTAGCAAACCTAATTCAACAGCATGTTGAAAGGATTATATACCATGACCAAGTGGGGTTTACCTTATGATCATGTATGATTATATATGTACATCAGTCAGTATGACAAAGCACAGAAACAGAATAGAGAATTAGGATCATTTGATTATCTCAACAAGTATAGGAAAAATTATTTGACAAAATGTAACACCTTTTCATGATAAAATCTCTCAATAAGTTAGGTGCAGGAGGAACTTAAAAATGCTAGATCATGTGTAAAAATCCTACTGATAACAATATAATAAGTGATGAAAAACAGAACGTTTCCTCTAAGATGTGGAACAAGACAAGGATGCCCCTCTGACCACTTCTAGTCACTGTTGTGGTAGAAATCCTAGCCAGAGAAATCAGACAAAAAGAGAAAAAGGAAAAGAAAAAAAAAAAGGAATCCAAATCAGACAGGAAAAAGGTGAAACATGGTTTATTTGTATATGACAGGCTTTTCTATGTAGAAGATCCTAAAAACTCCACAAAAGGGGCTATCTGCACTAATAAAAGTGCAGGTTGAAAGATCAATGTATGCAGATCACTGTATTTATGTACTAATGAATTAGCCACAAAGAAAATTAAGAAAAATCCCATTTACAGTAGCATCAAAAAGAATAAAATACTTAGGGATAAACTTAACCAAGGGAATCGAAGGCTTGTACACTGAAATCTTTAAAATATGGATGAAAGAAACTAAAGCAGGCATAAATAAGTAAATACCGTGTATTCAGGAATCAGAAGAATTAATGTTAAAATGTGCAAACCACCCAAAGTAATACATATATTCAATGCACTCTGTGTCAGAATCTCAATGGTATCTTTTACAGAGATAGAAAAAAATTCTAAAACTTGTAGTACCCTAAATAGCCAAAGCAATTTTGAACAAGAACTAAGCTGAAAGCATCAGACTTTCTGATTTGAAAATATTTGCAAAGCTACAGCAATCAAGATGCGATGATGCTGACATAAACACAGATACTTAGGTCAGTGGAACGGACTAGTTAGCTTCCCAAGCAAACACATGCATGAATGATCGACTGATCTTTGACAAGCGGTGTTAAAAACACACAACAGGGAAGGGACAGGCGTTCTAGTAAGTGGTGCTGGGAAAACTACAGGTCCACGTGCAGAAGAATCAAAAGGGATCCTGGATCCTTGACTGTACACAAACCACAAATTGAAAATGGATTAAACTGTTAAAAGGTAAGACCTAAAACCTAGAACTCCAAGAAGAAAACACAGAAATAGATTCATTTGATTATCTTCACATTGGTCATGGAAATGATTTGTTTATATGATGCCAAAGCACAGGCAACAAAAGCAAAAATTGACAAGTAGAATTTTATCAAGCTCAAAAGTTTGGCACAACAAACAATCCATGAAAGGAGAAGGGAACTCACTGAATGGAAGAAAGTATTTGCAAACAGGTATCTGGTAAAAGGTTAGCATCCAAGCTATATAAGGAACCATATAGTACACAGCAGCAAAATCCCAAATAATTCGATTTAGAAATGAGCAAAGGAACTGAATGAAACAGTTTGCCAGAGATGCATGATTGGCTAAGAGCTATGTGAGAAGGTGTCCAACATCACTCATTATTGGGAAATGCAAATAAAACCACAATGAGATATCATCTCACGAACCTGTTAGGGTAGCTACAATACATGTATGAGGAGGGAGACTAGGAATGTAGAAGAAAGGGAGTCCTTGGACACTGTTGATGGGAATGGAGATCAGTACAAGCGCTATGGAAAGCAGCACGAAGTTCTTCAAACAATTAACCATAGAATTACCTATGACTGAGCAGTTCCACACAGGTACTGGAATCAGGATCTCAGAAGCATCTGCACTCCCGTGTTCAGTATTCCACTCACAATAGCCACAGTATGGAAGGGACCCAGCTGTCCGTGAGAAGAGAGAGAGAAGCGGGTGGAGCTCTACGGGTGGCTGAATGGGTAAAGAGAACGTGGCAGTGCACACAGTGGAAGGCCATTCAGGCTTAAAGACAAGACAAGGGAAATCCTGCCCTTCGTGACCACGTGGATGAATTAGAGGACAGAAGTCAGACACAGGCAATGCACACTATGGCTGCTACTCATCCTAGGGTGCACCTGAGAGCCAGGACTCTGCAGTAGATATGGGAGAAGGGGCTGATTTGGGGAACTGGCCTTCTTAATCAAGTCCCATGGTGGCTATCTGACAGCTGGAGACCCGGGCATGGCAGTGGTGTGGCTCAGTCCGAACGCCAAAGCCTCAGACTCAGGAAAGTCAAGCCTGAGAGCCGGGAGGCCTTGCTAGCACAAGTCTCCAAGTCCAAACGCTGGAGAGCCTGATGTCTGAGGGCCACAGAAAGGGGCCCCAGTTCCCGAGGAGAAAGCAAGCAGTTGCCCCTCCTGTCCTTTGTTCCATCCGGACAGCTGATTGGGTGGTGCCACCCACGCTGAGGGCAGATCCTCCAGCCCACTGCTTACCGCCGGTCCTCCAGGCACCCAGCTCTGACAGACCTGGCCACGGTCATGCTGATCGGGAACCAGCTCACCCCGGCGCCCCTTTCACAGAGGACAGGCTCGAGGATTTCAAAGCACTGAGGAGAGTTAGTGCACTAAAAGAATAAGCAGGGCCCTCCCAGCTCTCAGGGAGTCCCTTCAGCTGCTCAAGGTGACATCCAAAGCCCAGCATCACCCCATTGATATGGTGAGTCTAAGAGAGTTGAGTGCCTAGCAGCAGAGAGAGGACTGGTGGCGGCCAGGGGAGGGGGTCATGAGCAAAGGGAAATAGTCAAACAACATCAAGTTTTAGTTATGTCAGATGAATGAGTCCTACAGACCTATTTTTTTTAGCTTGGCACGCCTAATTCATGCTGTTGTGTTGTACACTTAAAAGACTTAAGATGGTAGAGCTGCTGTTAGGGGTTTTTGTGATACACACACACACACACACACACACACACACACACACTAACAACAATAAACATAAAGACAGCCGGAGGACACTTGTGGTGGTGATAGCCTTGTTTATGGTACAGACTGTGGTGGAAATTCCATGTGTGTCTGCTTTTCTCCAAACCTATCAAGCTGCGTATGTTACAGATGTGGTCTTTTGATGTCAATCATACATATGTTAATAAAGTGTTTTTTAAAAAAGAAGACATAACTCCATTTTTTATCTTTAATTTTTTTGGGGTACATTTTAGATATGCACAGTGGTCACATTCATCACCTGGAGTTTGTACTTGTACATGATGTATGTTGCTTCTTTTTTTCCCTGATCTCCTCCCCGAGATCAGCTCCTCTTCCCCGCACTGACAAAAGCTTTGTTTCCATTTTTACCTTCTATTCTCTTTTCTTGTCTCTTCTTTCCACCCTGCCCCATCCCCTGCTCATTTGAACATTTTCTTCCCATTTCTCAGTATCAATTATACATTTTGGTGCTTAGCTACACTTTTGGTTTCTCATATCATAGAAACCACATAATATTTACACATGTGTGTCCTATTTATTTCACGTAAGAGTATGGTCTCCAGGTACATCCATTTAGCTAGAAGTGTCCCAAGCTTCCCCTTCTTTATGTCACAGTAGTACTCCTTTGTATAAAAGAACCATATCTTCTTCATCCATTCATTGGTTGATGGGCATTTGGGATATTTACAAAATTTACTATTACAAACTATGCTGCTGTAAATATGTGTACACGTATATCCCTGTGGTATGATGTTTTTAATTCTTCCAGGAAGATACCAAGAAAGGGAACAGTTGGCTCAAATGGAACCTGTAGTTTTAGTTTTTTGAGAAGTGTCCATGCTGATTTCCACAGTGGTTGTACCAGTCTACAGTCCCACCCACAGTGGAGAGGGTTTCTTTTCCCCCATGCCCTACCAGCATTTGCTTGGTTGATTTCTTGATGATAACCATTCATTCTGGAGTGAGCTGGAATCTCAGCATTGCTATAATTTGCATCTCTCAAATGACCAGTGATGTTGGGACTTCTTGTTAGACGTATTTATTTGCCATTTGTACTTCTTCTTCTGAGAAGTGTCTGTTCATTTCAGATGCCCATTTTTGGATTGGTTGTTAAATTTGGGGGGTCTGGCTTTTCTTTTTTAGTTTTTTATATATTCTAGATAGTAGTCCTTTGTCTGAGGAACAGCTGGTAATCTTCTTCCCACACTGTGGATTATCTCTTCACTCTCCTGGTGGTTTCTCTTATTCCATAAAAGCTTTTTAATAAGATGAGATCCCAGTTGTTGATTCTTTGTGATAGTTCCTGTGTGACTGGAGTTTTACATAAAGCCTTTGCCTATACCTATGTCTTCAAGAGTTCTGCCTATTCTATTTCCCAGCAGATTTAGTGTTTCTGTTTTAATATTTGGATATTTGATCCATTTCAGTTTTAGTTTAGTGCATGGTGAAAGGTGTGGGTCTAGTTTGAATCTTTGGCATGTGAAAAGCCAGTTTTGCCTGCACTATTGATTAAAGAAGCCATCTTTCTTCCAGTGAAGATGTTTGGCTCCTTTGTCAGTGATAAGGTGACTAAATATGTTTGGATTTTTTTTGCTTCTTTTAATCTGTTCCATTGACCCTCAAGTCTATTTTTTTTATTTCAAAGCAATAGTAAATGAGAAAAACATGAACAATAGCAGCATACCAACATCACAAACATAAATGAAACAAAGCAGGAACATTAAAAGCGATACAGGGTTTCAAGACAAAATGATAGCAATTAACAGTGGTTGTTATATTACATATTGTTGTCTTCAACAAAGTTGCTCAGATACCAGATGTAAGAAGGAAAGATTGTTCAAGCCATTAAAGAGAATAAGAAAATAATTATTAGATAAAACATTAGAGATAATACAGAGTTTCACTAGACAAGATGGTGGGAGTTCACCATGGTAGTTCCATTGCATATTGTTGCCTTAAAATCAGTTGCTCAGATTACCAGATATAAACATGCAAAATTGGTCAAAATATAAAATAAATTAAACATTAACTGTTCCTTTCAAGGAACAGTTACCAATATACCATCAGACATCAGCAGTACAGTTATCCCAGCTATTCATATATATTTTTTCCCTTCCTTCTTTCTTTTTTCTTCTTTTCCTCATCCCAGTCATTCTTTTCTTTGAGCAGTTTCTTTCCCTTTCCTATCATCTATTGTACGTTTTGAGTTTTACTTATTCTTTCAGGTTCCTACACCAGGGAGACAATATGGTGTTACACATGTGGGTTCAATTTATTTCACCTATGAGTATGGTCTGTAGTTGCATCCATTTATCTATAAAAGCCTTGAATTTATCTTTTTTTTATAGCTGAGTAGTGCTCCACTGTATAAAAATACCACATCTTTTTTATTCATTCCTCAGTGGATGGGCATTTGGGTTGTTTCCAAGATTTAGCTATAACAAATTGTGCTGTTATAAACATGGATGCACATATATCGCTGTGGTATGATGTTTTTAATTCTTCTGGGAAAATACCCAGAAGGGGAATAGCTGGGTTGAATGGGACCTGTAATCCTAGTTTTGTGAGGAATCTCCACACAGATTTCCACAGTGGTTTCACAAATCTACCCTCCCACCAGCAGTGGACTAGCGTTTCTTTCTCCCCACAGCCTCTCCAGCATGTGTTATTGGTTGATTTCCTGATGATAGCCATTCTTTCTGGGGTGACATGGAATCTCAGTGTTGTTTTAATTTGCATTTCTTGAATGACTAATGATGTTGAACATTTTTTCATGTATTTATTCACCATTAGTATTTCTTCATTTGAGAAGTGTGTATTCATCTCAGATGCCCATTTTTGGATTGTGTCTTTGAATTTGTGGGGCCTGATTTTTTAAAATTCTTTATATGTTCTAGATAGAAGTCCTTTGTCTGAGAGAGAGTTGGGTAAAATGTTTTCCCAAATCGTGGGTTTTCTTTTTACTCTATTGGTGATTTATTTTGCTGCACAGAAACTTTTCAATAAGATGAGATCCCAGCTGTTGATTCTTTGAAATACTTCCGGTGCAGTTTGGTTTTTGTTCATGAACTCTCTGCCTACCCCTATGTCTTTTTACCTACTTTTGCTTCCAATGAACTTAGCGTTTCTGTTTTAATATTTAGATCTTTGATCCATTTTGACTTTAGTTTAGTGCATGTTATGGTTGATACATTGGGTCAACTTGGGGAGTCTAGAGGTTTGGCTAAGTGACTCAGCAGGAAGCCAGGGTGCTTACTTTGTATACATCCTGAGCCTGTGGATGAGGAGGGCAAAGATTATGTGAGAGCTACATGCCCCTTAGGTAGGGGTAGCCTGTTTACAATGTAAGGCAGGGAAAGAAGCTGCTTGGTGCCTTTCTGCCCTTTTGCTCTGGCTGCTTTGCTGTTTGGCTGCCATTCTCTCCCTTTACTCTTGTTGCTTTGTTATCTTCTGCCTCAGACCCAGCCAAGTATGGACTGAAACCTCCACAAACTGTAAGATAAATAAACCTTTCCTCCTTAATTTTGGGCATTGGGTATTTTGTCTCAGCAACGAGAGAAAAGTAACCAAGACAGTGCATGGTGAAAGACATGAGTCTAGTTTAAGTCTATTTTTTTTTTTTTTAACCATGGTAGCTCTGTAGTATAATTTCAAGTTAGAGGTTGTAATGCCCCCTGTCTTGCATTTACTTCCCAGATTGCTTTGCTATTCTAGGTCTCTTCTGGTTCCAAATGAATTAAGATTATTTTCTCTAATTCTATGAGATATGCTATTGAAATTTTCATCAGGGTTGGATTAAATCTGTATAACAGTTTTGGAAGAATAGCCATTTTCACTATATTGGTTCTTCCTACCCACGAAGAAGTGATATCTTTGCATTTTCTGATATCCTCTTAAATGTTCTTTTTCAGAGTACTAGAGTTTCCCTGTGTAGGTCTTTTACTTTCTTTGTTATATTGATTCTTAGGTATTTCACTTTTCTCGATGCTATTGTGAAAGGTGTTGTTTCCCTAATTTCCCCCTCAGTGAGTTTGCTGTTTGTGTACAAGTTTGCTATTGATTTTTGAGTTTTGACCTTGTATCTAGCTATGCTACTGAATTTGGCTATTAAATTTACAAGTCTTTTGATGGCACTTTTGGGGTCTTCTTTGTAGAGTATCATACTATCTGTAAATAATGATAATTTAACTTCTTTTTTTCCTATCCTTTCTCCTTTTGTCTCTTTTTCTTCTCTAATTGCTCTGGCTAATGTTTCCAGAACTATACTGAGTAAGAGTGGTGATGGACAGTGGACATGCTTGTGTTGTGCCTGATTTTAGAGGGAAAGCTTTCAGTTTTTTGACCATTTAGTATAATGTATATTGGTTTCTCATAGGTGGCTTTTATCAGATTGAGATAAAGACCATCTTTTCTGATTTTTTGCAGGTTATTTTTTAATCATGAGTGGGTGTTGGACTTTGTCAAACACTTTTTTCTGCATCTGTTGAGGTGATCATGTGTTTTTTCTCCGTGGCTCTGTTGATAGGGTGTATTACCTTTACTGATTTGCATATGTTGACTCATCCTTGCATCCCTGGGATGAACTTTCCTTGGTCATGATGCATAATCTTCTTGATGATTTGCTGCAATGCCAGCATCTTATTGAGGATTTTTGCATCTATGCTCATTAGGAAGATTGACCTGTAGTTCTCTTTTTTGGTTGGTCTTCCTATGATTTTGGTATCAGGATAATACTTGCCTCCAGGAATGAGGTAGGGAGTATTGCTTCCCTTTCAATTTCATTAAAGAGTTTGAGAAGTAGTGGCATTAGGTCTTCTTTAAATTTCTTGTAGAAGTAAGGAACGAGTCTATCAGGGATTGGATTTCCTTTGTTAGTAGGTATTTAATTACATCTTCAATTTCATTGACTGATATTAGTTTATGTAAAATTTTTATATCTTCTTGATTCAGCTTTGGTAATTCATATGTACCAAAGAAATCCATCCATTTCTTCTGTGTTTTCAATGTTATTAAAGTTTCTCAAAGTAAGTATTGGTAATCTTCTGAATTTCTGCAAGATCTGTGGAGATTTCACCCTTTTCATTCCTAATTGCGTGAATTTGAGTTCTTCCTTTTTTTGGATAAGGTTGCTAAGGGTTTATCAATTTTATTTAGTGTTTTGTAGAACCAACTCTTCCATTCATTCATTCTTTGTGTTGTTTTCTTACTCTCCATTGCATTAATTTCTGCTCTGATCTGGAGCTTCCTCCCTTGTATGAGCTTTGGGCCTGACTTGCTCTTCTTTATCTAGAAGCTTGAGATTCAACATTAGGTTGTTTATTTGAGCCTGCTCTGTTTTTCTGATTTGGCTATTCTACAATACAGATTTTCTGCATAGAACTGCCTTCACTGTGTCCCATAAGTACTGCCATGGTATAGATTGTACGTTGTATTGGCTTAAACTGTCTAATTTCTTCTCTAATTTCATCTGTGGTTGTTCAGGAGGGTGTTATTTAGTTTCCATGTGTTTATGAAGTCCTTGTGATTTCTTTTGCCATTGATTTTCAGTTTCATTGCACTATGGTCTGATAATATGCATGAGGTAATTTCAATTCCTTTGCGTTTAGTTAAGCATGTTCTATAAGCTGGAATGTGGCCTATTCTGGAAAAAGTCCCATGCACAGCTGAGAAGAATGTTTATTCTGATGTTCTGGGGCAAAACACTCTGTAAATATCTACCATCAACCCTTGATAACCCAAATTCAATAACTCAATTCTTTGCCAAGGACTGGTTGTAACTCAGGTTGTCAGTTGAAGGCTCAGGCTCCTCTACACAGCCTTCAAAGTTGTTTTCCTGTATACAGGCAAATCTCAGTGTCCTTACAGAGACATTGGCCCCGGATTTCTCAATTAACCCCACACAGGAAAGGATGTTGTAAACTTCCTTCCAGAACTCTTTAAGGGTTAAATTTGTATCTGGGACCTCTGGAAGCACAAGTGGCTGGCATTTAGGTCATAACTCAAGACTTTGGTCATAAGTTAAAACTAAAATTTCATAACCTAAGTTGTTCATATGCCAGGCCAGTCATAACTTGAGGGTCCATTGTACTAAGTTCATTTGTTTAAAAGTTTGGTTTAGATCTGATATTTAATTATTGAATTTTTGTCTAGTTGATCTGTTTATTTCTGACAATGTAGTATTTGGGTAGCCATTACACTTGCATTATTACTTATCTGATTTTTTATGTCCATTAATATCTGTTTTACATAGTTGGGTGGGCTTTATTTATTATTTATTGTATGTATTATTTATTATTTATTGCATGTATTATTTCTTATTTATTGTATGTATTATTTATTGCATATATATTTATAATTGTTATCTCTTCCTCTTGGATTGTTTCCTTTAGGGGGATGCTGAGACCTTTTTTTTGGTCTCTCTTAACCAGTCTTGACTTGAAATCTACTTTGTCTGTAAGTAGAATAGCTACCCCTACTTTCTTCTGAGTTCCTGTCACAAGGAGTATTATTTTCCATCTTTAGACTTTCAGTCTATGAATTGCTCTTTGAATTAAACGTTTTTCATGTATGCAGCATATTGTTGGATCTTGCTTCTTGATCCATTCTGCCAGTCTGTCTCTTTTGATTAGTGAATTGAGACCATTTACATTTATGGCTAAAACTGATGTGTATTGATTTATTCTTGTCATGTTATTTTCCTATTTTCCCCTTCTGTTTAATTGCTTGCCTTGCCTCGTGGATTCATTCTGTTGAGGTTGATGGAGTTGTAGTCCTTGTTACGTCTTTTGAGAATGTCCTTCAGAGCATTTTGGAGTGCTGGTTTGGAGGCCATGAATTTTCTCAGGTACTTTTTTTGTCATGGAAGTACGTTATTTCTCCATCAATTTTGAAAGATAGTTTTGCAGGGTACAATCTGGGTTGGAAGCTGTTTTTTTTAAGACTTGAAATATTGCCCTCCAAGCTTTCCTTGACATGATGGCTTATGTTGAGAAGTCTGCTGTGATTCTGATGGGTTTTCCTTTATAGGTTATCTGTTTATTTTTTTCTAGCTGCCTGCAATATTCTGTTCTTGTGCTGAATTTCTTGATTATTATATGCCATGTTTTAGATTTATTTTTATGTCATTTGTACTATCTCCTGCTTTTTCATTGAATCCAATAAATCTTATGTTAGTCTTCTTTACATCATCTAGCAGCTGTTGGATTTATTTTTCACTGTCCTTTGCTATTTTAAAGAAATATTTCTTTTCAAGATTCCTAACTACAAGGCTGGGGATTTGGCTCAGTGGTAGAGCTCTTGCCTTGCATGTACAACGCCCTGGGTTTGAGCCTCAGAAACACCACCAAAAAAAAAAAAGAAAAAGAAAAAAAGAAAAAAAAAAGATTGCCAACTGCAGTGCTGTCTTCTGTATCTGATATTCTGTCCTCACATTGGCTCATTTTGCTGCATATATTTTAGATGGGATTTTTAATCCCTTGGGTATCTGTTTAAATCCGTTTTATGGATTCCATTTCTTTCCTATGTTGAATGCATGGCTTCCATCATTTTCCTAAACTCTTGTATTTTTTTTATCTGCATCTGCTTGACAGTCACTAACCATGTTTTTCACTGTGGTCACCATCTCTGTAGTTACCTGAGAGGTTATTTCTGATTTGATCTTTTCTAAAGCCTTGTTCATTTGCTTTGTTACTTCCACTGTTACTGCCCCAGAGAGTCCAGGAGGTGGTTTTTGAGTTGTTCCACCACATTGCCTCCTGGGTTTTGGTGAGCTGGAAGTCTGGGGTTGCATCTTGTTTCAGTGTCTTCTTATTTTCTTTTTTTGAGTTTAATTCCAGGGTTTATGCCTGTAAGTTGCTTATGGCAAGTAGTTTTATTGCTCGTATTTAGAACCCTTAGGAAGTGACTACATCTCCAAGACGTCTTCCATATGTAGCTGGCTTTTGGGTTTTGAGTCTGTTGCAAGATCCTACCTCTTCAGTGTATTGGAGATTAGAAATTTCTGACTACTTGGCCCAGCCCCTGGTTCTTTGACGCTGGTCTATAGTATTGTTTATGATCCTTAGCCAGTCTCAGTCTTGGTATACCAGCAAGAACAACTGCCTAGCAGTTTGTCACCTTGGCTAAGTAGTACAACCAGCAACAACAATAGCATCAAACACAGCCTAGAAAATGACAAACTGTGATAACTATTAATTTGCCTCCTGTAACCATATTAACTAGATTTGTGGTTGTATAACAAAATATAAAATGATGCAGAAAATTATGTATAGTAAGTAAACCCTCAATATGGTGATTTTACCCACAGGGGAGAAAATTTAAAGGGGGTTAGTAGGAAAAAAAAAGAAATAGAAGAAGAGGAAGAGCTTAGAAGCAAGGCTGAGGACAAAGAAGGATCAAATAAACTTTGGGAAACTGGCAAAAAGACAGGAGGGAAAGAGAGAAGGAAGAAATAAAAACACGAACACAACGGAACAACAAGAAAACCATGTACACATTCATAAAAAAACAAGAACAAATAATCAAGCAAAGACAAAAGAAACCAAAACCAAAAGCCAGAAAAGAAAGAAACAAATGAAAGAAAAATGTTCACTTGAAGGGGTGGCTCTGCTGTCACTGGTAGACAGCATGAGCAGACAGAGCTCCGGTCTGAGCTGACTAATGTCAGCAGCCAGCTGTAGATTCACAGTGGAGCAGTGCGTAGTCCCAGCAAGCCTGCACCTTTAGTGCCCCTGAAGTTCGGGCTGATTTCTGACTGTGAGGCTGGAGCCTGATCTGATCAGCCTGCAGCACTCCACTTGCCTCCTCCAGCTTGGACTCAGCACCTCACTCTGACACTGGAAGTCTCTCTCCTCGCTCTCCCCATGGGTTTCAATTCTCACTTCAGTTCTCTGGGACCCACTTCCTTCCTTCTTCTCTTCCTCATGTTGCTATATTCCAGCACATGGTCCCCAAGTCTCTTTATTTTTGTTTTTTGAAGCAGGGTCTCACTATGTATTCCAGGCTGCCTTGAACTCACTATGTGGCACAGGTTGACCTCAAACTCTCAGTGATCTTCTTGCCTCAGCCTCCCAAGTGCTGCACCACCATACCCAGCTGACTTCATTTTAAAATGTGCAATTGATTTGCACGGACATTTCATCTAGAGAAGATATGCAACTGGTCAGCAGGCACATAGAAAGATTGCTTGCATGCTGCTAGGAAAATGCAAATCAAAGCAACCAGGAGTTACCACCTCACATCCACACAGATGACAGCAACCAAAAGAACTAGTTTTGGTGAGGCTGTGAGAAATGAGAATTGCCATATATTACTGGTGGGATGTAAAATGGGGCAGCTTCTTTGCTAGAAGTGCAGTCTAGCAGTTCCTCCAGGACTTAAACCCAGAGTTACAATACGGTTAGCACTTCACTCACAGATACACACATACTTAAGAGAGCCCGAAACATATGACAGAAAAGCCTGCTTTCTATCGGTCACAGCAGGATTATTCATAACAGCCCAAACATGGAAACTCTGTAAACATCCTTCAATGCGTTAACAAACAAACTAAATGTAGTATGTCCATATACAATGATACCTCAGTTGTCAAACTAAGTTCATTCCAAATTCATGTTCAAACATCAAAAAGTTCAGGAACTGAATGTATTTTCTTCCATAAGAAATAATGGAAAACAAGATAATTGGTTTTGAGGCCCAAAATTTACACTTAAAAATTCATTTTTTTCCAGGACTATAACATAAAGTTAATAGCCTTAGGCTGTGGAAACAACTAAACACAATAAACATCTAACATCTAAATATCTAAAATCTAAACCCCTAAAACATCTAAACACAATAAATACAGTGCGGCAAATATCAAAATGCACACTCTCAGCCCATACAGGTTTTTGCAAGTAGGATTTTAGGTTGACTGATGAGCAAAGTTAGGGGCACTAAGCAGATTTTTTGAACTTTGCTGTTGAGGTAGGGGAAAGTTTGAGTTTGGAGCCATTTGACAACTGAGGCATCACAACACCTAGTAGAATATTAGTCAGTCATTAACAGGAATGGGGTTCTGATCACCCGGATGGACCTAGAACACATTTTTCTAAATGAAAAAAGCCAGACACAAAGGCGCATACACTACCTGTGCCCATTCCTGTGGAATGCCACGTTGGCACATTCGTGGAGATGGGAGGTGCAGTGGTGGCTGTGAGGGGTGGGGCCGTGGGCTACGGGATTTCTTCTTGGAATGATGAAAATGTTCAGGAATTAGTGGCGATGGTTACACAACACTGTGAGTTCTGAAAACCACAGGATTGCACAGTTCTAAAGGGTGAACTTTCTCAGATGTGAATTGTTTCAATGAAAAGCAGAGGTGGGAAGATGCGGAGAGACAGAGGTGGTTCTGTGTGGAACAAGAATGGTTAGAGAACTTCCTTCGTGCACAGGCTGGCACCTCTGGGGCCGTGGGCCGCCACCGGCCAGGCAGGCGCACCCTCCTTGTGGTGCGGGTGGGGAAGCCGGGCACAGAGGGGCCACGGTGCCTGCTCATAGTCTGGCAGTGGAGGAGGACCTCTGGACGTGCTGGAGTCTGGATCTGTCTCCTGAGCCCATGCTCAGGAAGTCCTTCAGGTTCCCTCCTGATAGACCTTGATGACCTGTCCTAGGAGGCTGGAGGCAGAACCAGAGAAGGGCCAGGTGGACTGGAAGAAGCTCAGCACCACGTGGGTGACCTCAGGTGACCGTGAACTCTGAGAGTTTCGTCTAGTAAGGATTGAGAATGACCCCATCCGAGTCCCCAGGGTGAAGCACAAGGCACCCAGCATTTCATCTCCTCATTAGTCCTCAAAGCGTGGGAGCAGTGAGCTGAGCTGGTGACCAAGACGCCAGGCCCAGGATGCTGGTACGGCCACCGTGCCTCTCGCCAGGGCCTGGACACAGTCTATCCCGCTCTGGGATGGGCCGCTCTCACTCCTGTCTGGATAGAAAGGTTGCTCTGCTCAGTCCTGTAGCTGTCCTAGGTGGAATGGTGGAGGGAGATGGGTGCTCATGACCATCCAAGAACCACCCGAGGTGTGCCGTGTTTTAGAGCACAGGACAGAGGCTGGGGGAAGGGCCGGGGGTGAGGTGGTGGCCGGACAGGCTCCGAGGGTCGGCGTGCGGCAGTGGCGTCCCCACTGCCTGGCTCCATGAGTCTGCCCCAGTTCCACAGCCCGACCAAGCAGCTTGGGCTCAGTTTCCTTACATGGAAGAGGGGTTGGGACCGGGGCAAGGGGCAACTCTTGGGCCAAGGAATTCTCTGACCTGGCAAATGTCCAGGACCCTTCTCCCTGCCAGCTAAGACAATGGTCCTCAGGACCTGGCCAGCCAGCCCCAGCCTACCCTGGGAACGCTGTTTCTGCAGGAGTCTGCAGGTGCATCCTGGGCGCTCAGAAGAGCCAGGGCTGGCGGGGTCCCTGGAGCGGGGACAGCACCCCACACAGGAGCAGCCCCTTAGGGACAGAAGAGAGGGAGCACCTGGGGTATGGGAGGTGGAAGTGAGCTCAGGAGACCCTGGAGAGCAAGAAACACCAGCTCGGGCCTGCGCCTGTGGGAACTGTTTCTGGGAGACTGAGGAGCCTGGGCCTGGGAACTTGGCTTGGGTCTTGCCCGTGGCCAGCAGAGACATGGCCGGGACCACTTCCCCGGATGCTGGACACCGCCTGCCAACACCTGCGAGGTCAGATGGCGATGAGGCTCCTGGGAGACTCGCACGCCTCCAGGAGGCGCAGATCTGATTTGCGTGAACGGATAATGGGAGTCAGAGAAAATCCAGACCATGTGGAGGAGCTGAGATGTGCCGAGCCGGGCATGGCAGATGGCAGCTCAGGGGCAGAGACCCGAGTTCCTGGCAGGGCCCCGCCTCCACTGCCAGGACATGGCCCGGGTCAGCTGGGCTGTCTCAGCCAGGAGACAGGGCCTTGCATGTGCACGGATGGGGGTTCCAGGGCGGTTTCATGAACCAGAATCTCCCCGTTCCTTGTCCCTCTCCCCTGTTTCCAGGCTCCTTTTAGCCCTTTGGAGCCTAGAGAGCACCCACTATCTCTTTTTTTTTTTTCTGGTACCAGGAATCGAACTCACGACTTCGTGCTTGCCAGGCACACCCACTATCTCTGATGTGGGCTCCTGGCCACTGCGCCTCCTTCCTCCTTCCCAAAGATGTGGCTCAGGGTCGCTGAGCTTGAGGGGACTCTCCCTGAAGTCTCTAGGCCTCCAGCCTCCCTGAAACAGCTATTCCTCTGCAGCCCTGAGTGTCCCGGTCCCCATCCTGGGAGCTGGGAGCCTGTGACCTTCCAGGCAAAGGGCCTTCCCAGATGCGACGCCCGCGGGTTTCACGCTGGGGATGAGCCCGGTTGCGCAGGAGCCCCGCGAGCCCTGTCTCTGATGTCCCCTCCGCGCTGTCAGGTGACGGTGGCGTTGGTGGCTCATCACGGCAGTATTAAGAAACCCATCCACACATAACACCAGGAAACTGGGACTCAGCTCCCAAGAGCACCCCGAGGCCCTCGCGGCAGAGGTGGCGGCCATCACTGTCACCCAAGGCTGGCTCCAGCACGCCGCCACCGAGGCCCAGCTCTCAGCTTCTCCAAGTCAAGGCCATCTGTGCCGGCCACTCTGCCTGCCCTGGAATCCCAGAACGGTGTCCAGTCTCCCACTGTCCGCCGTCCAGAGGATGTGCGGCCAGCAGGGCTGCTGAGATAGGGGTGTGCTGGGCGGGGCTGTCTCCTGAGCACGGAGGTGGGAGGCACATGGCCACGGGCAGGGTGACTGCATCGCGAAGGCACCGCCTGCTCCTACCGGCTGCACTTATTATGCTCCTGTGGGGTACACGGCCTCGGCTGGGGTGCACCGGGAGTCCCAGGAGGGTGAGGGGTGCAGAGGTCAGCGTGCAAAAAGCAGTGGTGAGGGACAGGCTGGTGGCTGTGAGAAGCACCCAGCTCTAGGGCAGACATGTGGCAGGTGGGTTTGGGGGCTGCGGAGCTGGGGGTGCTCACTGCTGGGGCAGCGGGCTGGAGGGAAGTCTCCTGACCAGAGGGAGCTGCATGGGGGGTTCCAAGTGCCCAGGATGACCTGGAGGGCTCAGTATGCAGCTGAGCAAACTGGGCCAGGCCCTGGGCACTGGGGAGCCATTGTTAGTTCTAGTGGGCTCTCTCTGGACATCCCCCATGGACAAGGAGCTGTGGTGAGGGGTGAGCCTGGAGGCTGAAGCCAGGGAAGAGGCTCGAGCCCTGCCTAGCCAGGAGGCAGTGGGCACAAGGGGCACCTCGGACCTGTACGTGGGGTGGGATGGGCGGAGGACCCGGGTGTTCCTCCCAGAGAGGGCGACTAAGGATGGGGGCCTGGGAGCCGGGGCTGGCGCCCAGCCTGGACAGTGCGGTGCATCTTGGACCCCTGGCCCGGGTCTTGCCTTCTGCTGCCCCTTGGGTTGAAGCCCCCGCCCCAGCTTCTACAGGGCTCTCCATCCCGTGCCCAGCCCCCAGCCTGCTTCTCAGGGCGTTTTTCTCCTGAACAGCCCCTGCCCGTACATCTCCCCAGGGACCGTGCTTCCCTCCACCCTGGGCTCCTAGATTTCATTACCTCTAATGAGCCCACCCGAGGCCAGCGAGGCAATTATAGGCCTCCACATCAGGCTCTGGAGCCAGGCGGGCACGCAGCCTCAGCACACGCCGCCGCGCTGCCTGGTAATGAGAGGCCAGAATCCGGGAATTAATGAGGACAGCAAAATTAATCACAGGTTGCTGGGTTGCGCCGGGCCCCAGGAGGCCTTCTGCAGGTTCGAGCTCGGACTTGCTCCAGATC
This sequence comes from Chinchilla lanigera, assembly GCF_000276665.1. NCBI lineage: Eukaryota > Metazoa > Chordata > Mammalia > Rodentia > Chinchillidae > Chinchilla > Chinchilla lanigera. Next base: position 740,457 of record NW_004955538.1, on the reverse strand, counting down.
TAGGGCTGGGAAGGAGCCATCTGGGTCCTGAAGTTGTGCTTGGGGAGGAGGCCACTTCCGGGAACCCCGAGGACCTGCTGTGTGACTGGGGGGTGGGAGCTTAACCTCTCTGGGCTCCAGGCCTCTTCATCTCTTAGAGGGAGATGATGCCTGACACTGCTGTCCTGCTTCTGGGAAGATGCCATTGGTTTCGCATATGGGGGACAGGGCTGTTCCCCTCCCCAGGAGCTCAAGTCGCACTTCCCAAAGGATGGCACTCAAGGCCTTGTTCCTGAGTGTCCAGGCCTCGCACCACACTGGGAAAGGAGAAGGCTGGAGATGGCGGTGAGGGCCTCTAGCTGCTGGCCCCCAGCCCCGCCCGCAGGAGGGGATAGATCCCCTCGGGTGGAGGCCGCCTTGCACCCATGCCCTGGCTTCAGCCCCTCTGGCCGGGTCAGCCCTGGCGCCCACTGCTGGAAGGACAGGGTGTCTGCTTAGCGCGGCACCAGGAGGAAGCCCAGACAACACACCGCGTCCCCTGGCAGCTGCTGGGCCACTTCTTAGAGGGCAAAGATATTACCAATGTGTTCTCAATCCCCTTCTAAGGAAAATAAGTTTACATAAAAGGCATTTGGTCTCCCAGCCCCCGTTCTCTCACAAGAGTCTTTGCTTACTGCTGGCCGTGACCAGCACAGAGGGGTGTGGCTCCAAGAGCGCCGGTGAGGGGAACCCCGTGGGTGCAGGCGTGCGGGTAGGCTCCGGGCAGCGGCAACTGCGGGAATGCCCTGGGTTTGATGGAAAGGAGAATGCAGGGCAGAGGGCCCGCAAGCGCTCCTGATGGCCACGAGGCCTGGCTGGGGTGACCTCCAGGTGCTCAGAGCCCCTGCCTAGGGCTCTCGGTCCCAAGGAGGCAGGTGCCCTTGGGTGGACTCAGCAGGGAGCAGGTTATCCTGAGCCCAGGAGGCCCCTGAGGGGCCGGCAGGGTCACTATGCCTGCTGTTCCACCTGCAGGGTCCCAGCCTCCCCCCACCCGCTGAGCTAAAGCTGAGACTCAGCAGTGTCTACTGACACCCCAGACGCCGCCAAGCTAGGCATGCGGGAAGAGCCACCCAGGGTCCAGAGGGAGCCCCTTCCCGCCATTTCAGGTGGCGGCTCTGGAGATGTCCCTGGAGGCCTCCAAGGACAAGACCTTGGCACCCATGTGACTGCCTGAGTCTCCCCGCCTCCGTCCTTCTCCACGTACTGCTGCCTTGGGAGAAGCTGAGCTTCCTACAGAGGCTCTGGTCAGAGCCGCGCTAGGCCTCTTCCTGCTGTGCAGCTCTGTAGAGGGCTGGAACAGGGCCAGGGCTCCCCTGAGAGGGGCAGGGTGCTGGGGACCCCCAGTGGGGAGAAAGGGGTGAGGTGGGGGCAAGAGGAAGTGCTGCAAGCCAGGACTCCTCTAGGAATAGTGAGCGGAGGAGTGTCAGGGTCACAAGCTGGGGCCTGGCTCCCGGTGGGTCTGGCCAAGTCGCCTCCTCCTGAAGATCAGACTGAGCTCCCCTCGAACTCCTCCAGGGGTGTCCCGGAGGCCCCACCTGTGCCGAGCTGGGCCCTCACAATGAAGCCGGTGCTTCCTGTCCCCCAGGGGCCACCCTACGGCCAGGAGCTAGTGCGGGGCAGCCCCCCCACGTGACCCTGGTCGCTGCACAGGAGCTAAGTGGAGTGGCTGGGAGGAGCAGGCGGCCAGCCCGCTGTCCCTGCCCGGAGCTGCGGTTTGGGTCGGGCTCCGCCCGGCTCCCAGGCGGGCGGAGTGGGCGGTCAGGCAGGGCTGGATGGGGCCGTGCTCCTGTTAATTGTGAGCCTCTGGGCTGTGCCTCCATAAAGGTTGTCCTGGTTACTTCAATAGCGAAATGTTTTACGACACCAAATACTTCTCCTCGTTAGCCTGGAAAGGTCAGGGAACTCAGCCTTTTATGTTTCCTGGACAAGTGGGTCTGACCTTTATTTAGTGAGGGAGGCCGGCTGAGTCTCCGCATCTTGGTAGGCCTCTCTGTTGCTGGTGGCACGCTGGTTGCCTCAGTTTACCCCTCTGTGCCATGAATTGAGTTGAACTCAGCCAGCCTACAGGGGTGGGGGTGTGGGCGGGGTACTTTGGGCTCACATCTGGGGCCTGGGGCAAAGGCTCAGTCAGTTTGGGGGGCCTCCTGCCGAAGGGTGGGCATGGTCTGTTGCCCACTACCCAGCTCCCGGCTTGCCTGGCCCGGGGGACAGAGTCCTGCTGCGGGTCCCTGGAGGACGGCCGCAGAAGAAAGAGGCTGTGGCTCGAGTGGATGGGTGTGTCCCTCAGTCGTCTGCCTGGAGGAGGGTGTCCCTGGGCCATGTAGGGTTGGGGGGCTTCCGGGGTAGAAACAAGAGAGGAAAGCTGTGTCCTGGGGCACAGCGGCTGCTGTGATTCCCACACCTGGTGGCCCAAGACCGCACAGATTGCCTTGGCGGGAGCTGGCCCCGAACCCTGAGTGGCCCCTCCATCTGCTCTGCCACCTTTGCTGGGAGGCGGGACTCCTGGGAACCGGGAGTCTGTCTCTCCGGCCAAAGTCCTGTCTACACTGGTGGCCGCTGTGGGAAGAGCTCCGGCAGGGAGCAGCCTCGGACGCCGGCCCGCACCGCCCCCACTGGACTAGGTCGTTGTACCCGGTAAACGGATGGGTGGAGAGCAGAGGGACCTGCCCTGCCCGTGATAAATGTGTTGATTCTCAGACGCCGTCAACACGGACTAGAGCAACCACGGGGCTGGAGAAACACCCTTGCACAGAAGTCTCTTTGGAAAAAGCAACAGGAAAGCGAAGGCTGCCAGAAGGCTGGCCCACACCGCGAGTCTCTCTCGGGCTCAGGAGGCCGTTTGCTTAGCCGCCACCCAAGATCAACTTCGGAGCCACTTTCCTCGGGAGGGGAAAACGTCGCTGCTCTGACGGGACCCGAGTGGCTCCTGCAGGTGCCTGCTGTGAGAGATGCCGTCCCAGGCCTGAAACCAGTGATTGCTGGGGGCGGCTTGGGAGAGGCTGGTGATACCTGTGTGGGCCTCCTGTGGACGGTGATGTCATCGGGCCTCGCCTGGCTCCTGGGCGCCTGTCCTGAGAAGGGGGCAGCCGTCACAAGGGGGTGATACACAGGCCTGAACAGACAAGGAGTGTGCAAACTGTACTGTGAACATTTACCTTAAAAAAGTATTACCTTAAAAGTCATGGCCACCAACACTCTCCACATCCTCCCCTGCTCCAGACACTTATCCCACCATCCTTGCTGCTTTCTGAAGCCGCTCTGGAAGTTCTCTTTCATGAGGACTGTTACGAGGTATGATCAAAACCCCCCCGCAGTGGACGCAGCTGCGGGGCATTCCCCGACAGAAAGGCAGACTTGTAAGCACACGACACTGTGTCCTTATCCGCCTCATTCACCGGATCTGGCAACCTGCAACTTCTGGCTCTTTCCCAAAGACAAATGACCATGAAAGGTCGATGTTCTGAATCGGGCAGTAGGGCTCCAGCGCTCAGGATAGTCAGGCAGCCACAACAGCACAACTAAAGGTGCTCACTGTCTTTATTCCCGTAAGAGATTTTTAAAAAATTAAATGTTCACTGTATTTTTCAGTCACATCACGTAGGCTCTTAGGCTGGGTCTTTAGCCTTAGGCTGGGGACAGAGATGAGAATATCCCCTGACTGCCAAGCTCCCAGAGGCAGAAGGAGCCGGGGAAGTTTCTGGAGCTAGGAGGCACCCCTGGGTGCCCCGCGCTGCACCTATACAGCACCCAGTCACACCGCAGCACATTCTGATGAGGAAATTCGCTCTCAGGAACCGGCTTCCCCTTCTGCGCCTTCCAGTCCTGGGGAAAGGCCAGGGGCTGCGTTGCCTGGGAGACAGCAGAAGCATCTTGTCTGTGCAGATTTGGGGTGAGGAGTGGGGAAGGTTCCTCTGGGCCTGGGGACAGCTCCTTCTCTGGGAGCCCCTCTTCCAGTTCTGGTCCTCTCTCCCGGCTTGTACGTAACTGAGCTCAGCCGGTACAGGGCCAGTGCGAGGGGGATACAGGGTCAGAGGTGCGTCACGGCCAGAGCCGGCCAGGCTGGGAGTGAGCCTCCGTCCCTGGGAGGGCTCCAGGGTCAGGGAAGTGGGAGGAGAGTCTCGGGTAGGGACAAGGGCTGAGACTGGGATCCCCAAAGCTGGGACCTTCACACCTGCTGATGGGCAGACCTAGGATGTGACCTCTTGGGGCCCCAGTGCCTGCGTGTCAGAGGGGCTTCACCTCTCCCTGGGGTGCGTGAGGTTGGAGGTGCAGCCCCACCGACACCCCAGCAATGGGCGTGTGAGGAGAGGCGGGCTGGGGTTCCAGCTGCTCACTCATCAATGCTGACACCCGTGGGCCTGGCCTTGCGGCAGGTTCCGAGGTCCTCTGTGCTTCTGCAGGGACAGGGTGGAAGGACTTGCTGCCCGTGCGGTGCGAGACGACGCGGCATTCAGCCCGACCGGTGCCTCTGCGTGTTTACAAGTCAGCGTCAGACCGACCAGGCTGCCCCACACTCCACCGTGTGGGGAGTGTCTTCCCGCGCGGGTCTGGCCTGTGCAGGCACCCCCAAGCGAAGCCCACTCTCGAGCTTGCCACAGCCACAGCCTGACCCCTGGCCTCTCGGGCCTTCATTTTCTCCTCCGGTTGCTGACCGCAGGTGGCTGAATGAGGAAACTGAGGCACGTATGCTCTGTAGACGTGCACATGCCCATGGGACCCCAGAAGGGGGTGGCTGTCCGCTCTACAGAGGATCCTGTTCACATCTGGCAGCTCTGGTGCATCCACAGTCCTGGAGTGAGAATCACAATTTGGCTGCTCCGCTGTCCTTGACCTGTGTGTGAGAAGTGGTCAGGCACCCTCAGGCTCTGCATCTCACCGGCCCAGGGGCTCTGGGGTGCTGCTGTCACCAAAGGACAGCAGGGCAAAGCAGCTGCTGCTCCACCTTCTAGAGAGGGGAGTAAGCCCAACGTGGAGCAAACAGACTGAAGGCGCAGAGGTTGTGGCCGGCAGACCGTATCTGCCTGCAGCAGTGGGGACACCCAGCATCTCCACCTGGCGTAGGAGCGGCGGGCAGAGGTTCCCAGGTGCAGGGCTGGGATGAGGCCCATCACCCCAGCACCCAGGATGCCAGCTGCCGGCCGCGTCTGACCCAGCTCCAGCGTGGGTGTTGGATGCTGGGGTGGGCATGCACCTCGCAGTCCTGTCTGGGCCCTGGTTGCCTGCAGAAGCTGAGAAACAGAGCCTTCCTGGCTGGAGAGGCGCAGCACCCTGCAGAGCGCGGGAGGGACTGTCCCGCTGTTCATCACAGTTCATTGAATCTGGACACAGGGATGTTTGTGGCAGCAGAAAGCTGAGTGATTTGTAATAGCAGATGACAAACTCACACCAGCTTGTTTTTAATGACATCCAACAGAAGCCGGGTCCTGGACCCCTGGGGTTGGGGCTCGTCTCCAGTGTTTAGCAGAAATTCTTCTCTTCACACGGTTCCGGTGCCACCACGGGTGAGCAGGCTGCCCTCGCTGTCCCTCAGTGAGTCTCCGGCTGCCTGGACTGGCTCACCTTGACAAGCAGAGCTGCCAGCCCACGGCCCGGCCCCAAGCCTCAGCTCACAGCGTCTCCTCCAAGAAATTCCGGGCTTCCCCCACCTCCTCGGAAACCGCTGTCCCCTTCCCCGGGGAACTTCCCGTTACCCTTCCTCGTGTAAGCCAATACTCGGACAGGAGTTGGACCTTGTCCTTACCGTTCTGGGTACCCTAGAGCACCAAGCCCAGGCATCTGAGAAGTACAACGAGCAAGGCTGAAGTTTTCAAAGAGGAGCCCTATGGGTCCCAGGAGGCGCACACTGCCCGAGCTCCCCAGTGGCACCTAATCAAATTCCAGGAGAAATCTGGTAACGGCTGGGTCAGAGAACTGCGGTCTTCAGGCCCAGCGTGGGTCACGAGGGATCAAGCCGGCTTTTGCTTCAGCGAATCCCCCAGCTGGTAGCCAGGGGACAGGCAAACCTGGCCCCCTTTCACCTCTGGCTTTCAGTGATACACTGGGTTGACAGTCCCTTGGGCGGCCATGGGAGCAAGATGGAGATACAAAGTCTTTCAACAAACACACAGGGGAATTACGAGCCCGCCCTTGTGCCCAGGACCTAGCATGCACCCTGGACAGAGGCTCAGCCCTCAGGTCTGCCGTGGTCTGCCCATGACTTCCTCAGTTACGGGGGAAGATGACACCTGCAGTTGCATGGGACGGCTCATCTCTTGGGCCATCAGCCACCGTATACCGGTGAGTGATGCGGAGTCGTGCGCAGACCGAGGTCCAACTGCAGCTGCACTTTGCTCTGACCTTGGCCCTGACTGCCGGGTGCGGGCAGGGAAGTTCAGGGCCTGGGGAGAGTTCCTACTCCTCTCAGCCCCAGCCCCGCACCAGCTGACCCGCTATGACCCAAGCCCAGCGGTGACATCTATACAGACGCTGCCCACCCCCAGGCCACCCTGCTCTCAGAGCCTGAGTCACATCCTCCTTAGCAGCGTGGGGATGGTTTTACTTTGCAGTTAAGTAATCTTTAATAAGGTCATTAAAATGGGGGAGAAAGGCAGTGAGGTAACCACATGGCAGCGTGTCGCCAGAGATGACCACATCGACCCCAGGTTTCACGACCCCAGTGGAACCCAGCTGCTTCCAAAGGGCCCCTGGTGGACACTGTACCAGGTTCTCGTGACTGTCAGCGTGCCAAGGCTGGGCTTTGTCCCCTTCCTGCCTCCGACGCTGCTGGGGGCAGAGAGTTGGCTTGGAGAGTCTCGGCAGAAGTTAGACTTCGGAGCAGAGGGCAGGCTCTGGGGCCCTGGCTGTGCCCAGAACCCTGGAGGCTGGGAAACGGGGGGACCCACGAAGTTCACCTCCACCTCCTGGAGAGGATCCTGGGCCCCAGCGGCACTATGGTCCCTTCGTGGTTTGATGGCAACAAATTACATTCACTTTTAACCCAACTTCACAGTGGCTCCAGGATGTAGGAAAGTGTTAGCTCCACTTCAGGGACAGGACACAGATGCCAGGGAGGCGAGGTGGCTGCCCCAGGGGGCACTGCAGTGGTGATGTGACGGGTGGGTGCAGGCCCCCAGAATGTATTGCTGCAGCTCCTGCCGCCCTCCGAGGCCTCCTGGCCACATACTGCTGCTGCCCAGCTTGCCATCCAGCAGTGCTCACGGAGAAAACCAAAGACAAAGGCTTCCAAGGCCAGGAGCAGGTTTCTACCTTCCTTCTCCAACACACCAGGTCCTGGGTCCCAGCCCCACAGGGGGCTTTTCCCCGCACCAAGCATTGCCATCTCCCCAACCTGCGGCAGTGCCCTGCTTGCTGACTCTCAGTGTCCCAGAAGTCTTCTCTCAGAGCTTCTTCAACTGCCTCTCACCACAGCTGGTCTCTCCCATGCCTCCCAGTCCTTGATCTGGACAGCACAAGGCTGTGGAAAAATCCACAGGATAAAGGCCAAGAAAGCTGAGTTCTAGAACTTTCCACCAAGCATCACCATTATCTTTTAACAACAAAAGTATTCACATGCTTGGGCATGATCTCACAGAGAGCTTGTGTTCCAGGGCAGAACACAGGCTTTGGAAACTCAGATGAGTCTCCAACTGGCTGTCACGCTGCCTGAGTCACACTGCCCCTCTTAGTCTTTATCTTCTCACCTACCACTGATGGTTATGATGATGGCTGAGCCAAATTATGCCACACTGAACTCAGTGCTTGCCCGCTAGTGGTGCACTGTCAAGATGAGCACCTGCCCTTCCATCATGATAGGCAACTAGGACCTCAAACCTGTATTTATCTATCCATCCATCCTTCCATCTCTTCATCCATTCACCCATCTATCCACCCCTCATCTATCCAACCACCTATCCATCCATCTACCCATTCATCCATTCATCCGTCCATCTCTCCATCCATCTATCCACTCCTCATCTATTCAGCTATCCATCCATTCATCCACCCACCCATTTATTCATCCATCCACCCATTTATTCATCCACCCACCCATCTATTCATCCACTTACCTACCTATTCATCCACTCACCCACCTATCCATCCATCATCCACCTATCCATCCATCCATCCACCTATCCATCCATCCACCCACCTATCCATCCATCCATCCATCCATCCATCCATCCATCCATCCATCCATTCATCCACCCACCCATCTATTCATCCACCCACCCATCTATTCATCCACCCACCCACCTATCCATCCATCCACCCACCCATCTATTCATCCATCCACCCACCTATCCACCCATCCACCCACCTATCCATCCATCCACCCACCTATCCATCCATCCACCCACCTATCCATCCATCCATCCACCCACCTATCCATCCATCCATCCATCCATCCATCCATCCATCCATCCATCCACCCACCCATCTATTCATCCACCCACCCATCTATTCATCCACCCACCCACCTATCCATCCATCCACCCACCCGTCTATTCATCCATCCACCCACCTTTCCACCCATCCACCCACCTATCCATCCATCCATTCATCCATCCACCCATCCATCCATCCATCCATCCTTCCATCCATCCATCCATTCATCCATCCATCCATCTCTCCATCCTCCCATCCAATCTTGGTTCTTGATGCCTTTGGCTAGAAAGCCCTGGATTTCTGTAGTCCAAGTCCAATATTCTTACAACCCCTGCTACAGCTGTCCCTCAAATCCCTCCTTCTCCTCAACAGTAAGACCTTCCCCGTGGACCCCTCAGAAGCCCCTCTGCACTGCTCTTTGGCAATAGACCCCATGGAGAGCTTCAGGCTCACCTCCACATGAGACTTATCCCTCTGCCTCTTCCACCTCACGTACCCACATTCCAGAGCACGTTGTGTGACGGGGCTGGAGGTGCGGGCAGGAGGTGGAGGCGGAGTGGTCATCTCCTCCTACCTGGCTCCCGAGAGAACCAGACAAAAAGCCTCACTGCCATTTGTCCCCAGCCCAACGCAGAAGCTCTGAGAGGCCTCAGATCTTGCTCCCTTGGCACCACCTCTCACGGAGGAGCACGAGTTCGAGTTAAGGAACACGCAAAACCGCAGTCTGAGAGGGGAGTATTTCTTTTCTCATTCTTCCTTTGTTTTCAGAGGTGTCCAAGACTAAAGTTCTTTCAATATGTCAGGCTTTTCAAAAAATGATTAAAATGCACCAGATTATTAAACAGAGCTGCTTCAGACTTAATTTAGCAAACTGTAACATTTTTATCATTTTTATAAAACCCTTCTTAATGAAAACCGTCTGCAAATATCGAGGCTGAAATCATGTTTTCTCTGCATTTGTTATCCCTGAAGATGTTATTTCCAGATTTTACAGAAATAATAAATTTCATTTAGAAGTTTGGGCCTCTGCGGCGGTGCCGCACATCCCTGAATTTCCAATTTGCAGTGCAAGAAGCTAATCCCGCTGTAATTTTTCATACTTGCCAACTCCCAACCACAATTTCATGCCTTCCTCTCCCCTTTGAAAGTGCAGTACTTGTAGCAACATTCGACCCAGTGTGTTTATTTTACATGAGTCTGAAGAATGTTGTTCTAATAAGCATAAACATATTTTCTCAGTGACAAAATGTTTTCATCCTGCTGCTCCTGATTTCACAGGTCACCGCTTGAGACGCTTTCCCACGAGCAGTCTCCTCCGTCCACCGGCCTGGACGGGAGGCGTCCGGGCAGGACACACGCTGTGCGGGGTGGCACAAGTTTGCGAGTTAGGTCCGCCTGTCGGACAGCCAGGCCCGTCCTGGACGCCCCTCAGATGACACCTCATTAACTGAGGTGAGACTTCCAGCCCTAGGAATTATGGCTACCATAAAACTACCTCAAAAGTGGTTTCTCAGGTCCAAGGCCTGCGGCCTGTCTTGGTGGCCGCCCGGTGGCTTTCTTCCACGTGGGAAGCAGGGACAGCTGCAGCTCAGCGGCCCTGCGGCCCTGGTCTTGAGGTCATGACTGGACCACATCCAATGGGAATTAAGTCTGGCGGTGCAGCACGGTGCTGGGGGCGGGATCACCTGGTGTGCCCTTTCTGGCTTCCGAAGTCTTCCTCCACAGGTCAGGAGGGGTCACGAGGCCACCAGTCCTTCCCTGGCTCCTCCTGGAGGGCATCCTCTTCACTCAGGTGTCTCGGGAGATTTGGTGGGGATGATGGACCCCGAATCTAGAAAGCGTTCAGCTGGTTCACCAAACAGATCCGGCTGTGTCCCAGGTTACCACTTCAGTGTGGTTCAGCCTCCCCTGAAGCTACTGGGCCCCAGATGGGTTTGCACCCCACCCCTTGCTTTGCACTCAGCTCTTGGGCAGTGTACCCTCCACTCACTTGAAGCACCAAGTTTTTATCAAGGGTTGGCAGTCTTTTAGGGACCACCATCCCCTTCAGTGAAAAGTCATTTTCTGTCAGCAGTTTGAGGTGAATACTTCCTGTGTAACACCGTAAGTGTCCCCCAGCTGCTTCTGGGTGTTGACAAATGTCCTCTCCACCTCCTCTCACCACCAGAGTTAGATAGCCCGGCACGTTACTGCCTGTGGTCACGCTTTGTCTTCAACACCAAGGAAACTTGTGCCTGGGGACTTGATTCTTGTAGGTGACCGGCCTTCCTAAGACCCCAGTTCACTCAGCGAACTGCCCAGAATATAGTCCAGGGTCCCATAGTGGAGACTGGCTGGGCCCAGGTCTCTGGTGCTCCCACCCAGGGGCTCCAGCAGAATTCCCCACAGCCTTCTCCCCAGAAGTTCTGCGGACTCTGGGTTGAGCTGAGGTCACGGAGAACTTCCTGCGGTTTATGTCACATCCAGCCTCCTGCTCCCCATCAGGGCAAATACCCCCAACTGGCCCTGCCGCCAAACTAGCAATCTCCTGACCCCGTGCTGCGAAGAACAAAGGTCCAATTCAGCCTCCCGGGTGGGAAAGGGATCTCATTAAGGCCCTGGCAGCCGACGTGGGGGCCGACGTATTGTTTTTAGTGGAAAAACAAGAATTTGCTGTTATGTGTTAGATTAAAGGCTTTATCCAGGGGAATTAATCGGATTGCTACCAGCCTTCTGCGGTGCAGCCTTTGACTTCCCATCCTTGGAGAAGTCACAGACCAGGGTCTCGAATTGGTTCATTTCTCTTTCTGTTATTTAATGAAAGCCCAGAAAGCTCCAGCACAGCTCTCCTTCCTGGGGTGGCCGAGTGTCGCCTGTCACCTTTACACCCCACACACCGTGGTCTCCCAGCACCGGCCAGCGCCCCTACCCCTCGCTGGCCCCTGGGGCCATTGCCAGCTCCATCATCCTGAGACCCAGAGCGCTCAGGAGCTGTCATCGCTCCACGCTGCTTCCCCCGCACTCCGGACTCCGCAAACCTTAACTCTTTATTGCAGTGCCAGACACAGGGGAAAGTACATGACTGCAGGGGACACCGAGCTGTCACCTACCGGCCAGGCTCCCTCACCTCAGCCAGACAGGAGCAGAAACAGAGACTTGCTGGGCCCACGAGGCCTCCACGCCATCCCGCTTCGACACCATTTTAAAGTCTATGTTTTACAGTGAAATTGTACACTGACTTCTGTGCTACGTTTGTGTCCAGGTGAACAAGCTTTGAACAAGCGATTTCCAGCCGGTGCATACCTGTCATCCCAGCACTGTGGGAGGCTGAGGCAGGAAGATCATGAGTTCAAGCCCAGCCTGGGCAACTTAGTGACTCAGGGAGACCCTGTCTCAAAGTAAAAAATAAAAAAGGGGTGGGGATTTCACTCCACGATAAGGCCCTGGGTCCCAGCCCCAGCTCCCATGCCCTCAAATGTTGTTCCGCACCTCTAGGAAACAGAAGAGGCCTCACGATGCTGCCCCCTCCCGGAGCATTACCAGCACCTCAAGTCCTTGACAGGCTGTAAGAGCACTGCCTCCAGGAAGCCCTCCAGAGCCCGCCGCTTCTGAGAGCCATCTCATGGGTGGAGACTTTTCCCACCTGCCCCTCCATCTTGGCATGAATCTCCTTTTAGACAGGGAGCCATGCAGGGCTGGGGAGCATGGGGACCAGGGGGACCTGCCTCAGCAGGTGCATAGGAAAGCTGGCATCTGGGAAAGGTACGGCTCCAGTGACCCAGTGCCCGGTTCCTCCTGTATTCGGCACTTCTGCTGCGAGGGAGGAACTCGCCTGCCACCTTCGAGACGCACAGCATCCTGGGACAGGAGGGACTCTGTCCGCTGTCCACTGCCCAGGATGGGGGTGGGGCTCTTCCCCACTGTTTCTGGGAGGGCAATTAGTGCCGCCACTGTGCAAATCAGGGTAGAAGCTTCTCAAAGAAAAAGAAAGTCCATTCGGCCTAGCTCTTCCCCTTCTACGTATCTTCTTGAGAGTTAAAGACATCATGTTCCAGTGGTCTATGCACACCCATGTGTATAGCAGTGCAACTCCTAACAACTAAGTCTTGGAAACAGCCTCTACCTCCGTCAGCAGATGAATGGATAAAGAACATGTGGTACTTACACACAGTGGAGTACTACTCTGCCATAAAGAGGGATAAACTTGAATCATTTGTAGGAAAATGAGACCATAATGCTAAGTGAGACAAATCAGACAGACGCTTAAAAAAATCATATGGTTTCTCTTATATGCGATACCCAAAGTATAAATCAAGAGCAAAATAAAAGATAAGAGGTAGAGGGATAGATTTTCTGCCAAAAGGGAGGGGACCAAGAGAGGACGAGGGAGGGGAGGAGAGGAGGCTGGAGGAATGAAGACGTGTTCTGTATGCGCACCAGCTCCCCCCAGGAAGGTAATCATGTACTACCACCAGGTACCAGTGAAAAGGAGAATTCAAAAAGAAAAGGAAGGAAGGGGAGAGAGGAGAGAGGCAGAGAGAGGGGTGGAGGAGGCAGCTCCATGCCTGGGGACCCCGTGTGATGCACACAGCCTAGATCTCTGAGCCTCTGTGAGTGAGGGTCGGGGGTCACCTTGTGGGTTGTTGTGTGACAGACGGTAGTGAGGCAGGGGCTGGCTGGTGGGGCTTTTCCACCCTCTGCAGAAGCTGAGAAGTGGCCTGGAAGGTCACCCCCTCCCTGCTTCCTAGACCCTCATTCCTCATCTCTAGGACACCAAGTGACCCCCGCCAACCCCATGGACCAAGTCTGAAGTCCCCACTACAGGGCAGGTGACATCATTTCCTCCAAACTTTGCACAAGACGAAGGTCCTGCTGGGGGAGACAAAGCCATCGTGTCTGCTTGTGCCCCCAGTGCCCTCCCTCCTAGCCTCGGATGCCCCCCCCCCGAGGAGAGGGCACCTCTGACCTGCTCAGAAGCCACCAGGTCCTATCACAGGCAGGTGTGCAGCGGTTGCTGGGGACGGCAAGGGCTGTGAAGGGGTCGGCTCTCCACCCCACAGCAGGGTCAGGACAGAGGGAGAGGCTGGACTCTTGGCAAGGCGAGGGTTTCCCATGGCGGCTGCAAACCCCAGAAGCCGTGAGGGGAGAGACACAGAGGGACAGAGGGGCAGAGCCTGTCAGAGATGAGACTCTGGAGTTCAGTGGAGCAGCTTTCCTAGAGAAATGCACAGGGGCAGAGCAAGCGGTTCGCAGAGCAGGAGGAAAGATGGTGGCGGACTTCTGGGGGGCTCCTCGGCAGGGCCCGGGGCGTCACAGAGGGAAATGGAAGACGGGACCTCTGTCCTTGGTGCCATCATGGCCCACGTGCTCCCCTTCCGCAGCCCCTTGGGCTCCGGAGGCCTGGGCAGCAGCCCACGGGCACCCTGAACCCCGCAGCCCTGTGCACCGGGAAGGGAAGGCAAGGATGTGCAGCAGAAGCCGTGTGCAGGTGAGCGCGAGGTGTGGTCGAGATGTACGGTAAGTGTTTAAATTTTAAAAATTATTATGGTGAGGCACATTGCCACGAACCCCTTCAGAATCCTTCCCCTCACTCCAGCCACACTTGTGCCACCATCCCTGCCACTTTCCAAAGTGGTTCTGGAGTCCTCTTTCGTCTTTCTGAGGTATGATCAAAAATCCGGTGAGGTTGTGGCCGAATGTTGCCCAACACAAAGGTGGCTCGTGAAAGGTGACGCTGCGTCCTCGTCCACCTCACTCACCACGTCCGGCGCTGTGTGGCCTTTGTCTCCTCCTCAAAGTCAAAATGACCACGAGAGGGCAGTTGTGAATGGATCCAGGACAAGGAGGCAGCCGCGACAGCACAGGTAAAGACCCTCAGGACAGAGCACTCCAGAGCGGCTGCAGAACGTAGCAAGGGTGACGGAAGAGTGTGCGCAAAGCCTGGGGAGGCTGGGCGGGATTCGTGGCAGTGCGTCTTTTCCTGTGATACGTTGTTATTGACCCACACACCGCTCTTTTCAATAACACCGTCCTTTCCACCCCTCCCTTTCTGACAGGGGAGCCACCGGGGCTGCCTCACTACTGGGGTCCGGATGGTCCAGCATGGGGGGCGTGAGCAGCTCTGCATGTGGGGAGCCCTCACTCCTTAGGCTGCGGCCCACGCCCCTCTCTGGCAGCAGTGGGGACAGCGTGATGAGATCACTGTGGTCCGCAGCTGTGTGAGGCCCTCAGGCCTGCTCGGAGCGCACTCCCACACTTCTCTTGGAGTTAGGCAGCGTTTTCTCCGCTGGCTGGGTCTGAAGGGACCCGGCGAGATGACATTCCAGGCTTAGTAACGTTTCAGCCCTAATGAGCTGGAATTCTGGTGGTTTCTTTTAATCCCACTGTGTTTACCCCAATCAGCGATTGAAGGTTGGTCGGGATGGTTGTCATTTTCCTGTGATCCGCACGCTGGCAGGCCAGCCTGTTTTCCAGGAAAGGCCCTTCTTCCCGGGCTCCGAGGCGGCTCAGAGCATCTTCCAAGGGCGGGACAGCAGGTTGGAGCACAGGTCACAGCGGGGGTGCCTGGCTTCTCCTACAGCTCTACCTGCTCCAAGCACCTCAGCCCTGGCAGCTGGCGGGCCCGGGCCGTGCTCAGGAGCACCAGGTCTGGTGGCAGAGGGCACGCAGCCCTACTGCTGTGTTTGCTCCACCATACCACCCACAGCTGCCTGGGGCCATGTGTACGTCTGGTCCTGTGAGGTGTCAAGGGCTTGTGTCCTGGGGATTGGTCGTCACCCTCACAGTGTGGCCTGCCTGGTGTTCCTGAGGCTGGCTCTGGCAGCGATGTGGACAGCACCAGGCAGGCCCCTGGCTCCCCATGCCTTGTCCTGTGGGCATCACAGACACGAGGAACATCCAGGAAGGCTAGGATGGAGGCCTTGGGCTGTGGTGATGGCTTCGGAAGGGCTGTGGCACCAGGCAGGGCCCCAGCTCCTGTTGCTGTCCCCTTGTGCTGCCTGGAGGGCTAGGTGGCCAGGGACCCAGCCCACAGGGAGAGAGGAGATAACAGAAGCCAAGCTGTAGACTTTGCAGCAGCCCCAGCTCCTAGGCAGAGCTGCAGGGACACCCGACCTCTGTGATTGGACTTAGAATCAGGCCTGGTGACTCCACTTTGCAGGCGGCAATGGTGAGGCCCAGCTGGAGAGTGACAGAGCAGATCTTGCTCTGAGGGTAATGCTTCTGGGCTCCCTCGTGTATCAGCTATCGACGCTGTGTAACAACTCATCTGGAGCTTAATGGTGCAGACCACACACAGCTCTTTTCTCAGTACACCCTCAGGCAGGGGTCCCATCTGCTGAGCTGCATCCTCTCCCAGGTTTCACAAAGCTGCAAAGGCGAAGGCTAGGTCCTTTATCATTGGGGTGTTCAACGAGAAAACATCAGCTTCCAAGTCCATGTGGGCATCTGGAGAGTTCACTTCCTGGGCCCAGAACTCTCTGGACTTGGTTCTTTAAGGCCAGCAGAAATGAGCATCTGACCTCAAGTTTTCACCTGATGAAGCCTAATATTCCCTCTGAGGAACAAAACATCAGCAGCCGAGAACTCTGTTCACCCCCTTGCCCTGTCTCTGGGCAGGAATTCGAGTTCCCAAACTGAGGAGGGCAACTACACTGGCCTTGGGCACACGGAGCTGGGGCTATGGATCGTAGTGGAGTCTGCCGCCCTGTGTTCCTTCATGTATTCAGTCAACAAACACCCTGAGATGCTGGCACAGCTACCTCTTGATGTCTGAGTCCCTGACTCCTGCAGGCAGGAAGTCCTGAAAGCCCAGAGGGAGACCTACCCATCACACGCATGAGTGTTACCTGATTCTCTGGACCCAGGAGACCCGCAGAAGCCCTGGCCTGGAACTCTGTTTGCAGCCAGGTGCAAGGTTCTCATCACTTGTCCCAGGTCCACTCTAGTCTACCTGCTCAGTGCTTTGGGGACATCATCCCCTCTCTGCGGCCCCAGACACTCATCCTGCTATGAGGTGATGGGGGAGCTGGCCATAGAGACACAGGAAGACCCCGATCGGCAGCTCTGAATCCTGGGGTCCAGGCGGCCAGGTAATGGGGGAAGCATGGGGCCAGCAGTAGAGACTGGACAGAAGCTGTCCCATCCACCGTTTCCCTCTGCGCCTTCCTGAGCTTGTTTGGCTTTGCTGATCTGAAAAGCTTCCTCACTTTCACTAAAAGAGCAGACAAGCCTGGGGTTGCCTGGGACTGGGGCTACAGGGCATTTAGCTGGACAACCCGAGGGGCAGCTGCCACCCGGCCGGTCACTGCCACCAAGAGGAGCACCGAGATCAGAGGCTGTGGGGCCCCGGGGAGCCGTGGGCAGCACCCCAGTGACCAAGGCCTGCTCCCCACCCTGCCGCTTATAAGTCACACTCCTCACCCTGTGTATACCAAGCCTGGGCTGGCCTCCACGTGGCTCCAGGGTCACCAGGATGACGGATGTTTTAATTTGCCTTCCACGAAGCCAGCCCACCCTGAGGCCTTGGGTGGCTGTCTCCTTGCCTGCCCTGCCAACCTGGGGAGGTGGGGAGCGCGGCCATCCTGCTGTGTGTGTGCGAGTGGGGCAGGCAGACACGGGCAGAGGGCTCTAGTGGGCTGCTGGGGAAGCCTGGCTCCTGGCCCTGCCTGTCCAGCCCGTGCCCAGCGTTCCTGGAATTCACACTTGCAGGACTTAGGGTGGGACCCAGGCTGCGGCCCAGGGGAGCCTCTACACCCCAGACCCGAGCTCGCGCTCAGAGCTCACACAGCTGCACGGGGAAAGGTTTCGTGTTTTACGAGGGAGCTCCAGCTTGTTAAATTTTACAGCGACAGGAAACTTGTAACCTCACTTAGTAATTACAAGGGTCTGGAGCGAGTGCACCCCGTAAAGTCAGCGGCCCATGAGGAACTGGTTGGGGCGAGCCCAGGCCACTTTTTCAGATGTGAGAATGGGCGATGCTGGGACCCTGGGTGCCCAGAGACCCCGACAGAATGATGGCTCCATGCCGCCTCCCTCTTCAGCAGGGCGTCCGTGGAGTGTGTGAGAGTGGGGCACTTTGGTAGGAGGCTGAGAGGGAGGACAAGCACCACTCTGCCTCTGAGCCTGCCTGGCCCCCTGATGCTGTGCAAAGGCCATGTCACAGTGCGGTGGGCCTTAGGATAATCACCCCTAAGGGAGTCTGTGTTCCGAATGCCTAGAACCTGTCACTGCCTTACTTATGCGGCAGAGGGGCTTTGCAGGGATCCAGTTAAAGAGTTTGAAATGGACAGATGGTCCTGAATCGTGCCCGGCCCAGGGCAACTACAAGGGTCACGGGGTCATCATGTGGTCACACAGCTCCAAGCTGGAAGATTCAGGGACACTGGTCTCCCCCAGAGCCTCCGGAGGGACACCCCCTTTGTACCCCCTAAAACCCACTTTGGAGTTCTGACCTCCGGAACTGTAAGGTGAATTTGTACTGACTCAAGATGCCACCTTTGCAGCAAGGTATTCCACTCCCAGAGAAAACCAAAGCACCAGTGTTACAGACTTCATGTCTGGGTCTCCTCAGGAAGTCCAGTCTTGAGACCCTAACCCCAAGGTCGCAGCCTTAGCAGGTGTGCGTGTGCGGTTAGGTCCTGCCGGTGGGGCCCTTCTGAACGTCATCAGCGCCCTAGAAAGCGGCTCCAGAGAGCCTGCCTGCCTTCTGCCATGTGTAGACACAGCGAGAAGAGGGCGGTCAGCAGACGAGGAGATGAGCTCTCACTGACCCAAGACTGTCCTTTGCCTTCATTTTGGATCTGCCAGCCGTGGAATGATAACAAATACATTCCCGTTGTTTCTAAGCCTCCCAGGCCGTGGTATCTTTGTTACAGCACCCTGAGCTGACTGGTACAGAAATTGGTACCAAGAAGGGGGGCGCTGCTGTAACAAATACTAAGAAGGTGGCCCTGGGGGTGGGAGAGGCTGGAAGTGCTGGAGGTGCGCTAGAAATTCGATGAGGTCCTTGGAAGCCAGGGGCTTGTTGCTACCGGGCAGTCTTTGCTGTGAAATGGAGACAGTCTTGGCTGGGCTGGGTCCGTGTTCAGTGTGCGGAGTGAGCAGGGAAATCGGGCATTGCGCTGAGGTGACCCCGAGCCCAGCGTTGACGGTGACATCCTGCTTCTCCTCACACCTTCCTAGGAGAACGGATCCCACCTACACTACGGAAGCCCGGGTGAGAACCCCGAGGAAGCAGCTTCTGCAAGGGGCAGGCAGTAAGTGAAAGGTGGAATTGTTATGCAAAAAAGGAATGGGAACCTGAAGGCGGGGACATTCTCTGCCTGGTCCTGTTGCAGACAGTGGGGAGCATGTTTAGGAAAAAACGCGAAGGGCGGAGCAGCTGAGGGCCATGAGCCGTGGGCCCAAGCAGCTGCCTCAGGGAAGGCAGGCTCTGGCCTTCAAGCAGGGAGGCCTGAGCATGGGGAGTGCTGCCCAGGCTGCCAGGGCTGCTCCGTGTGGCCAAGGGGGCACGCAGCTCACTGTCAGCCAGCCACATGGGCCTACCCAGGGCTGCAGGGCAGGATCCCTCACCGTCTGGGAGCCCAAAGCTGTCCAGGAAGCTGCGAGGGCCGAGCTGGTGCTCAGCGGGTGCAGAAGGTGGACCCCCACCCAGCGGGTCCAGGGCCTCACCCACCCTCACCCTGCAGTAGGTCAGACAAAGGGGACGTTGTGAGGCCTCACCAAGCTCGCCTGTGGACTTTCCCCGACTCCTCACTCTGCTTCTCTGCCCTTCCTCCTTCTTGGGTGGGGATGTCTGCCCCAGGTCTGTCCCGGCTGTGTATGAGAGCACAGAGCCCCTTTGCTTTCCTGCAGTCACGGCTGGGGAGCCATCTGCCTAGAGTGCTGCAAATGAATGCTCAGTGTACTCACATGACAGAGGGGCAGGGGACCTCTCTGGGTGTGTTACAGAGGCCGCACCTCCTCATTTCCTCACACTGGGCCTTCGTTTGCAGCACGTGAGTTGAGGGGTATGAATATCCAGTCCATAACATCTGCTCTGGCTCCCCAAAATTGCATCCACTTCTCACAAACAGCGTTTATTCTCTTCCAGCGGTCTCCAAAGGCCCCACTCATCTCAAACCCTGAAATCTAAAGCTCCATCTTGGTATCATCCAGATCAGCACGGGCAGCTCTAGGCAGATGGCCCCCCAGCCGTGACTGTAGGAAACCAAAGGGGTTTGTGTCTCTCAGACTCAGCTGAGAAGGGCCACACCACGCCAATGTGGCCACAGCAGCCATGTCGCCGGCTCCCTGCTGCCCGTCTCTTCCTCTCGGCCTCCCTAACACCCCAGCCTCCAGCCTCGTCACCATTGTCTCTGCTGCTCACCTTGTCTCTGACCAACCATCGGGGTGCAGCTCGAGGCAGGGACCTTGAGGGGTTCTGTGACTTTTACAGGTGCCACAAACACAGCAAAAGACAAAGCCACCCTGCAGGAGAGCCCCTCCTCAGGGGCCTTGGAGGGGGACAGTTTGGGGTACAGAGTGATGTGGGTAGCGGCAGAGCTGAGGCAGCCTTAGGGGCAGGACAAGGAGTCCGGCAGGCGAGAAAGCTGCACGCGGGCGAATTAGCGCGGAGCTTCCTGACCATGGCAACAAGCTGGCCTCTGCTCCTCACTCTCTCTCTCTTTTAATCCACTGAACAAATATTTATTGAAGCTGCCTCTTTGCCCTTAAGTTCTCTTCTTTACACACACTGTTTGCTGTAATCATCACCGCTACTCCACGAGGTTTGTGTGGATTGTATCCCAGTGTTACAGAGGAATAGACGCAGGCTGAGAGAGGTTCAGACCCTGGCCTGCAGATCTGCAGCCCAGGAGGGGAGCTGAGCTCAGGTCGCCCCCATCCTGTGGCCACACGGAGAAGCAACAGGGGCTGGGAGTCAGGAGCGGAAGGAGTGTCAGATGCAGAATGTCGGCAGCTGGCCAGGGACAGACAGACAGCTGCCTCGGAGCCCTCGTTTTGCACCCTGACCCAAACCGAGGTCTGCAGACCCGGGCACAGAGCTGTGGGAGTCAGGGAAGTCAAGGAGAATATTTTTATTGCTGTGTTTTCCTTTTAATAACAGTCTAAAAATATGTTAGCAGTTATGAAAGCAGAGCTCCTCTGAAGCGTCCTTCACATGGAGGGCTACAGTTGCTGGGAGGACTCGTTCATCTATTTTAGGGGATCTCTGAGAACACTGTTTCCTTACAAAAGGGTTGAGAGAAAGAGCTGAAGGAGAAACTTCTGGTCCCAACCAAGAAGGGCAGCGCCTTCCTCTCCAGCTCCTTTTACAAAGAGAAAAGCCCAGAATAACAGAATGAGTGAACCTGGGCATCCGGAAAGGTGGGCAGGAGGGGCTCGAGCTCCCTGGTCCTCTTTCCCTCCCATGAAGTATGCTTGTCATCCTCGTTATGGATGGGCACAGACCAAAAAATTAAAAAAAGGCTGCTCCCCTGGCCAGAGAGAGGAAGACAGCCCACCACAGCCAGACCCAACACGGCCTTTGCTTCCCTGTCCCAGGGACCAACCAGGGAGCCCCTGTGCAGTGCTGGTGGCCCAGCTGAGAGCCCAAGACCCCAAGCACCCACCTACTCCCTGCCCAGGACCAGTGAATCAGAAAAAGACAGAAGGAGGTGGCGTGACCTGGAATTTTGCCCCCCCTCCCTGGTGCCCGGGAGTCCAGCAGGGAAGCGGACTTCCAGCCTTGAAAGTCAGGTCTGCCTTCCACACAGAGGTGTGGGGCCAGGGCACGGCGATGAATCAGCACTGCTCCAGCTGGGGTGCCGGCCAAAAAGTCAGGTGGCGAACTAAAGCTCACCCCTCCCAGGCCCAAGCACTGCACCTAGACAGGGTGGCACTTGCTAAAAAGGCAGATTAAATAGGCTACAGAGCTCCGTGACCTAATTCTCCCAGTATCCAAGATAGACTAAAATACTCGCTCATCCTCCTAGAACCAGGCAATCACCACTTGAATGAGGAACTGTGATCACCAGATGCCAGCGCTGAGATGAATCAGATGTGGGAATCGTCCAACAAGGATTGTAAGGCAGCGACCGTAAAAATGCTTCTACGGCAATTACGAGCATGCTTGGGGGAAAAGTCTCATCAAGGAAATAGAAGACATATTTCTAAAACATGAACGGGGAAGCTTACAATTAATTAAAATTACAATTTGAAAACTTCACTAGAGAAGCCCAGACTGGAGAGAACAATGAAAAGAACAGTCACCTCCAAGGCGGGTCCGTACAGTCGGCAGATGGACCAGGCTGGGGCACAGAAGGGTAAGGTACTGGAGAAGGGGCGCAGAGACTCAAGGGCCTGGGAGACTGCTGCAGAGCTTCTGATGCTGCTGCTCCTGGGATCCCGCAGGGACAGGCGGAAGGAGGCGGGACTTGTCAAGGCAGAAACCTACCAATCTAAGGAGTCGAAAGAACACCAGAGAGGAGAAACTCAAAGAAACCCATTCCAAGAACCATCACACTCAGACTTCTGCAATCTAAATGCGAAGGAAAATCCCCAGACGTGTCCAGAGGAGAATGACGTACATACACTGTCTTGGGAACAAGTGACAGTGGTTTTCTGATCCAAAGCCAAAAGGAGAGGAGGGATAGGCATAGTGTGGGCTAGACTCTGGAAAAGAAAAGAAGAGTTCACCCTGAGAAACTATCCTTTAGAAAACAAAGGAAATAAACGCTGATGAAATATTTTTTCTTAAAACAACTAAATAAATATTCCATGTTCATGGATTGGGAAGGGCAGCGCCTTCCTCCTAGTAATATTGCTAATTCCTAGTAATATTGCTAATCTATACATCTAATGTGATCTCAATCAAGTTTCCAGAAAATGACTTTGTTGGTGTAAAATTTTTTTTATACATCTAATGTGATCTCAATCAAGTTTCCAGAAAATGACTTTGTTGGTGTAAAATTTTTTTTAGATCTTAGAAAGGGGAAACACAAGAGACCTAGAAGGGTCAACACGCTCCTGGAGAACCAAAGGACTCACAGGACCTGATTCCCAGATGTGCACTCCTCAGGCTCACGAACTGCATAGGGTCAGTGCAGGAGAGGATAGCGCAGAGCTGGACCCACATAAACTCAGCTGACTGATCTTTGACAATAGATCAATGGCGATGGAATGGTGAAATTGTGACACTGTCAAAAAGTAGCGCTAAGGGCAGGGATGTGGCCCAGTGGTAGGGGACTTGCCTAGCATGGGCGAGGCCCTGGGCTCAATTTCTAGCACTAGAAAAATGTGCTGAAATAATTAAATACTCATAATGCAAACAAATGATTTTAGACCCCAGATTCATGCCTTTCACAAAAATTAACTGACAATGGGCCATAAATCCAAAAGTAAAATGTGAAACTACATAAACCTAGAAAAAAAACATACACAGAATTTTACTTGACTTTAATATTTTTGTATGATGCCCATAACATGATCTACAGAAGAAAAAGAGGAAACACTGGATATTATGAAAATCAAACTCTTCTGTTCTTCAAAAGACACTGTTAAGAGCATAAAAAACAACCCACATGTTAGGGGAAAATCCTGCAAGACATTTATCTGCTAAAGAACATGTGTCCAAAATAAACAAAGAATTCCTAAAAATCAACAATAAGAAAGCAAGCAACCTCCTTTCAAACGTAGGGAAAAGAGCTGAAAAGATTCCTCATCAGAAAAGATATCGCACGGCAAGTAAGCGGATGAAAGGTGCTCACCAGGGCTCACCCTCAGGGGCTGGCCCGTGACAGCGGTGCAGACCACCTGGGCACACCTCCAAGCCTGGCTGGGATCCAGCACCGACCGCCGTGTGGGAGCAACGGTAAGTGGCTTTCACTCTGGTCATACGTGAACGGCGCAGCCACTCCGGAAGACAGTTTGGCAGTTCCTTACGAAGCTAAATATAATCTCACCATATGATCCATCAATCATGCTCCTCAGTATTTACCCAACTGAGTTGAAAACTTATGGCCACACAAAAACCTGCATATGAATGTTTATAGCAGCTTTATTCATAATTGCCCTAAACTGGAAGCATCCAAGATGCCCTTCACAGGAAAATGAATAAAGAACCTGTAGTTCATCTTGAAATGGAATAGTATTCAGCAAGAAAAAGAAATGATCCATCAAGTCCAAAAAAAGACGTGGATGAATATTAAATGCCCACAGCTAAGTGAGAGAATCTATCTTCTAAGTAACTGCTATGCAGCAAACTTCACTCCTAAGAGCCTATATACCACAAACTTCCAATCACGTGGCGTTTTGGAAAAGGCAAAACTATAGAGGCAATAAAAAGACCCGTGGCTGCCAGGGGAGTGACGGGACAGTTGAAGAGGGGTGTTTTAGAGCAGGAAAAGTATTTTGCACTATTTTATAGTGGTTGATAAATAATGCAGGCATTGGTTAAAACCACAGAACTCTTAAGCACAAATGTATGAAAATACATACAGATACGTAAGCTTGGAAATCATGACAAGGTGGGTGAAGCCCAGGACGGAATGCAGGCAGTGACAAATAAACTAACTGTATCACCCATGCACAGACGACCCCTGAAGGGAACAGGGAACTGGGCCGGCCTGACTTTCAACATAGCAGAGCCTGTAAAATAAGGGCAAGAAGAACGGAGCACAGCACTGTATGTGGTTGATCCAGTCATTTCCCACTGAGGGTACCGGTTGTCAATGAAGACACCAGTATGTACTTATATAGGAGGGACAGTTAAGAACCTGGGCCACGGGTGGTGGAGAGTCCAGTGGGATCTACGCAGCGGTGGACTAGAGTTGAAACATCAGCATGACTTCATCTTAACACAGTATAAACACATACAGGTATGTACAGAAACATCTACAGTTGCACACATGCATGGCTCAGTGTGGAGAGATACTTCTCTCTCTTCTAGCTGAGAGAGTCCAGAAGCACTGACACCCCAGTAGTTGTGAGCACATCTTGCACCCTAATCTTGCATTCAGGAAATGAAAACAGGTTCCTGGGGAAGATGGGTGATTGTAGGATTGGGTCAGGAAAGTAGACGATGAACCTGGAAGATCTAGTAATGCCAGGAGATAAGAGGGCTTAAAAAAACCAAAGTGCTCATAATCTCCACACTCTGGGAGGCTGAGGCAGGAGAAACGCAGGTGTGAGCCTGGCCGGGGGGAGTTTAGTGATTTAGTGAAACCCAGTCTGGAAAAACATGATGTGAGGTGCGTAAATGAGAGAAGAGATAAGGAAAGTGCTCCCATGGTCAAAGTAGGGACTGAGTGACTAAATGATGTAGTATTGGATTATAATCAAAAGTATGAAATAGATACTTGTGAGTCCATACTGATACAAATAAATCATTGAATGAATGAATAAACAAGTAACTACAATCTTCGTGTACAGAAAATTTCTAAATAATGATACAGATCCTCAGCCTCAGAGGCGGGGGATGTGACTTCCTACTCCAAAGTGTACCCTGCGAAGCGCCTGTCTTCCAAGGCTTGCAGCAGGCAGAGGGGACCGCGGGGTTCACAGGGAGAAGCCCGACCCCGCTGGCATGGTGGTGAGAAGTCGCATCAATGGCGTCCTCCCTCTGACCCAAGAACAGCGATGGTTTCTTCCTCCGGAGCCCAGAGCACTGTTCTCATGGTGAGGACAAGATCGCCCGCTCCTGCGGGAAAGCCTTGCCGCAAGATGCCTGAAGAGACCTCTCAGAACTCTCCAGGGGTCCGACGTTCAGACGCAGTATCAGGGGAGCTGGAGAGGACAGTCACAGTCCGGAGGGGCCCGAGGAGACCTGAGGACTAACTGCAGTGGGATCCGGGGACAGAGACGGGGATGCGGGGGAGCCAGGGATGGGCACTCTCCACTTTTAAAAAGACAGATGGACCCCAAGTGACAGCAACATGTCAGCGCCGGCCCCTTCATGGTGGCACATTACCACGCTAGGGAAGATGTCGAAAATAGGGGGAAGGGTGTGGTTTTGTGACAGCTGTCTGTGCTGTCTTTGGGACAAGACGAAATCTAAAACTACCCTAACATAAAAAAGTTTATCTTGGAGATTTCTAATTCTTACAAAATGTTTTTAAACTACTTGGACTACATGTTAAATGGCTTTTCCAGGAGCTCATTGTTGATAAATTTGCCATCCTGGATGGACCTCAAGGGTGTTGTGTTCAGTGTGAAAAGTCATTCTCAGCGTATCAACTCCTAATCGATCCCACTGGATAATGTTTATGTGTGATACAAGAGTGGAAACGGACAGCCTGTCAGTGGTCTCCAGAAGAAAGGAAGTGGTGTACTGGTCTGCCTGCTGGTGCTGTAACAGCACACCGGAGGCCAGGGGTTGTATGAGGACAATAGGTTGGTTCAGCCCATAGTTCTGGTCCAGAAGCACAGCGCCAGTCACCAGCCCAGCTCTGGGAAGGGCCTTCTGGTCACAGCACAGCACAGCACAGGAGGAGAGTGGGCGAGGGGGAGAGGCCACAGTGGGGAGCAGGAAGCTGGAGAGGGATGCGGGTTTGCACTTTCTCAACCTTCTCACAGGAACCAACCAAGTCCCACATCCATCCCTTCCAAGGGTAGCGCCCTCCAGGACCTAAATCCTTCCCATGAAGCCCTGCCTCTTAAAAATACCGCATTCCCAACCCTGCCACACTGAGCTCCAGGTCTGCAGCACACAAACCCTTGAGACACAAAGCACATCCAACCACAGGGCACAGAGTGTGCAGCACAGAGCTACGTGGTTGGGTTGTATGAAAACCAAGAAAACTTCAAGATATAATAAACAGTTACACAGATCTGTGCATGGGATTGAACTGCATAGGATCACACACACATACACACCCACACACACACTGCAAGTGAAAACTGAATAAGGCTTGCAGTCCAGTTAACAGTATTGAACCATTGCCTATTTCCTTATTTTGATTTTGGACAAGAGTCTTCACCATCAGGGGAAGAAGGCTGCATTGGATTCTATATTCTATTTTGCAGCTTCCTGTGAGTCTCTAGTTACTATTTTTTAATTAGAGTGTGTTAAAATCCTGGCTATTCCAATAATGATAGAATAGCTTATACCAGACTGTGCTTTTCTGTGTAGACATTTAAGAACAAACAAGAACAGGCTAACCCTTAGGAGGATACTACACTGAGGATGAGGGAAATGCATGTTGAGATGTCTGTTTCCGTGACTTCCCCCGGAGTCACTCTTGGTGGGTGTGGCAGGCCAGAACAGAGTTCAGGCAGAAAGTGGCAGCTGAGAGAAGCCAAGGAGCCAGAGGTCTGAGCCCAGAGAAACCACAGGAGCTGGAAAGTGAGAGAGAACTCCAGGAAAGGAGAGAGCTGCAGGGCAGCAAGGACCTGCCCTGAAATCTGCATAGTATAGCCTCTTCCACATGTTGGCTCTCTCCTGCCCTGCTTGCGCACAAGTTAAGACGCAAAGGTCTCCATGGAAGGCAATACCTAGAAGCCTTGAAGGTCAGGGAAAGACAGGACCAGCCGCTCGATTCAGGGATGCCATAATTTGTTGTTTTATTTCTGCAAAGCTAGTATTTAAAATTTAATCTCTGCAAAGTTAACCCTTCAAAGGGGCCAAAGAAAAGCCCTGCTTTAGACATTAAGGCCATGTTCTAGGACAGTGATGGTGAACCTTTTAGAGCTTTCAAAGATACGAACAGCCTCCTTCAGCATGTGGGCCTTAGGTTCATCACCACCGTTCTAGGGCTAAGGTGGAGTCAGTTTACAGGACTAAGGGCAAAACTAGGGTGAAACTCCTCCTTCAAAGCCTATCCCTGAGACCAAGGTGATTGCCAGCAATTGATTTACCTGTTGGGAAAAAAAGTAATAACTCTTCAGAGAAAGATAATAGAATCAAAAGCCTGCACAGTGTATCTTCCAGAAGGTCCACTGTGTGATTCAAAATTGCGAGGCATGCAAAGGAATCAAAATTTAAAAAAAATCAACACTAACAGGTGATCCAGACATTACAAGCAGTTGACAAGAACTTTAAGTCTTACAGACCTGTTTTGTAAAAATTCACAGCACAAGATAATGTAGAAATGCTCTTTGGTTTACAATAAGGCTATGTCCAGATAAACTCAGTCTATAAGCTGAAAATGCATTTAATGCCCTAACACACCAAGTGTCCTACCTCAGCCCCGTAGCACACAGTGGAGGACAGGAGGACAGGAGGATGGTTTATTGAGCCTGATGATGAGGGGCTCGTCGGGCGCTGCCAGCATGCCAAGCCATGGGAGAGGGTGATCTAGTGCAAAACTCTAGCCTGCAAAGAACTGCACTTGGAGCTGGAAGGGCAACTCCACCCAGCTGTGTACTGCTTTTGCACCTTATGAAGTTGAAATATGCCAAGTTGGGCACTGCCTCCAGGTCTTCCCACAGCGATTAGAAATCACAGAGGAGGAATGAAAACTCTAAAAAGGGCTCAAATGAAAATCCTAGAACCGGAAAATTCAGTGTCTGAAATGAAAAATGTACTGGATAGCAGACTGGAGACTGCAGAAACAGAAACAGGAATCCGTGAATGTAAAGGTGGGCCAACAGGAGTGAATCAAACTGAAAGAAAACATAGAAGAGTTTTTTAAAACCTGGAGCACACAAAAGGAAACAATAACTGGGATGAGGGAAAGGAGAAAACAAAGGGAGAAGGGGAAATACACACACACACACACACACACACACATACACACACACGATAGCTAAGATATTGTACTGCTGATTTCTATTGGTGTATTGAAAAGAACAGTTCATGCTTAAATTTTTGGTTTTACCAATTTTGCATGCTTGTATCTGGTAATCTGAACAACTAATTTGAAGACAATAATGTGCAATATAACAACCAGGATTGAATTCCTATCATCTTGTTTTGTGAAATTCTGTATCATTTCCAATTTTTAAATTATTTTTTAATTTTTAAATTCTCTTTAAAGTAAAACAACAACAACAAAATCCTGGAGCAGAGCTCAGTGAACTGTGGGCAAAGATGGCAAACCATCCAACAGATACATCATGATTGGTGTTCTAGGAGGAGAAGGAAGAGCAAATGGAACAGGAAAAAAAAACATGTAATGGGTTAATAATCCTCCAAATTCAACTTTTAACTGAAAATATTAACAGAGATCTGAGGATCCTGATTGACCTTAGCAGGATTAACATGAAGGAAATCACATGTAGATATGCCATGTAAAACTTGTGAAAAATAAGATGAAAGGAAGAAAATCATAAAGCTAGCCAAACGGAGCCACATTACATACTGGAGAAAATGGCAATGCTAGATTTCTTCTCAGGAATAATGAGGACATAAATAATAGAACATTTTCAACATGCTAAAGAAAAAAAAAACTAGCATCCTAGAACTCTGTATCTGGCACAGATGTCTTCCAAAAAATGGAGGGAGACTTCCAGTTTCTAGCCCTGCGTGTACGATGTTTAGAAGTTGCCACTTCATCCTAATAGCAAGTACAAAGTGGAACAAACTGAAAAAAAATTAACAACTCTTCTTAGAACTGCGAGAAGAGAAAGATCACAAGGGAAACCTCCTCCACCGAAGTGGAGACACTGATAGGCAAAGGTGGATAATCCAAAGTTGCTGGAGCAGAAAGCACATTGGGAAACCTGGTGAGGACCAGTGCTGGGCAGAGGCACTGTTCTGAGCGGTTCCTGGGAGACTCAGGCCCCGGGGACGCCCACGTGAGAGCTTTGCCTCCAGGAACTCCCTCAGGGCCTTCTGGGAAACGGGTGACCAGAGTCCCTTCATCCTTCCAGCAGGGAAAAAGGAACCACTTGGAAATGCTCATCTTAATTCCTTCCTAAAGAGAAGCTGGGTACCCAGAGCCTGACCTCCCAGGGTATCACAACCTAGTGGACCTGAGGGCAGGGAGATGCCCAAGTTTAAGGCTCCAGCCTTCCACATAGAGGAAGAAGAGTATCCAACTCCAAAAGGCGACTGTTAAAAACGATCAGTTAACTGAACAAACTTCTAACCTGGTTAATCAAGAAAGAAGGAAGACACACGTTACTAGCATGAGAAATGGAATAGCAGGGCTGGGATATAGCTTGCTGAGTGGTGGAGTGCATGAGGCCCTGCTGAGTGGTAGACTGTATAATCCCCACCACAAAAACAAACAAAAACTCAGCCAGGTACAGTGGCATACGCCTGTAATCTCAGCTACTCCAAAGGCTGAGGCAGGAGGACTGCTTAAACCTGGAATTCAAGGCCAGCCTGGACAACATAGTAAGACCTGATCCAAAGAAAAAGGAGAAATAGAAGGAGAAGGAAAAAGAAAGAAAATTAAATACAGATCCCGGTACTAATCCCATGTACTTGGAAAGAATAACAAAGGAATATTTTAAACAACTTTATGCTCAAAAATTTAATAACCTAGGTTAAATAGACCAATTTCTTGAAAGACACAATCTGCCAAAAGTCATACAAGAATGGTTATGATAGGCTTGTTTCTATCACAGAAATTAAATCAGTAATTAATGACCTTCCAAAATAAAAACACTGGACCCAGTTGGGGTCACTAGGAAATCTAATAACCGACTAAGGAAGAATTTAATACGAGATTTCTCTACAATCTTTTTCAGGAAGTAGAAACAGTGAGAGTACATCTTACCTCTTTCTATGAGGTAAATATTACTACTAAAACCAGGCAAAAACATCACAAGCAAATAAAACTACACACCAGCATGGTCATAATTATAGGTGCAAAAATCCCCGACAAAATATTAGCTAATCAAATCCAACAATGTGTAAAAAGAATTATGCACCACAGCCAAGTGAGTTTTATTCCAGATATGTAAGGCTGGTTCAACACTCAAAAATCAATTCACGTAATCCATTACCTGAACAAGCTAAAACACAAAAATCCCATGATCAGATCAATAGCTGCAAAGGAAAAGCCCTTGAAAAAATTTAATATTGTTCATGATTAAAAAAAAAAAAAAACCTCTTGATAAACTAGGAATAGAGGGGAACCCTTTAGCTTGATAAGGAACATTTGTAGAACACCTAAAGTTAACATTTTCCTTAATGTGAGGAGCTGCAGGTTTTCCTAGTTTGATTAGGTTGATGTTCACTCTCACCATTGATTTTCGGGATCCTGTGGTGAGACCTGGCTAATGTAATAAGGTAAAAGAAGGAAATAAAAGGCACCTAATCAGGAAGGAAGAAAAAAAGTGTCATTGTTCACAGATAATAATCACCTCTGTAGAAAATCTGAAAGAGTACACAAAACCATGGAAACAGCAAAAAACCACCGGGAACTAACGGCAACTATAACAAGGTTGTGAGACACAAGTTTAATGTGTGGAATCAGTCACTTTCCTATACACCCACAATAAATAAGTGGAACCTGAAATTGAAAATGCAATACCATTTACAGTAGCATCCCAGAAATAAAATATTTAAATATGAAATCTCGCACAATATGTATAAGATGTACATGAGGAAAACTATAAAACTCTGATGAGAGAAATAAAAAAGTAACTAAATAAGTGGAAAGTAATTCCACGTTCATGAACAAGAACATTCCATATTGTTGTCACTTCTTCCCAAATTGATCTCTAGCTTCAGTGCAACCTCAACCAAAACTCTAGCCAGTTATTTTGTGATATCAACAAATTGGAGCTAAAGTTTATACGGAAAGGTGGCAGGCCATGATCACCATGGTACATTGGAAAACAAAATTGGAAGGCTAACCCTGCCTGACTTCTGGACTTCTTGTAAAGCCATAGATTTGCCAACACTGTGCCTTAGACTTGCCACCACTGACCTAGAGATTAGCACAGGAGAAAAATGCAGATGAGCTTGGGTTCAGCAATCGCTTTTTAGATATGACACTAAGCGCATAAACTGTAAAAGAAAAAAATTCATAATTAGGGCTTCATTAAGATAAAAACACCATTCTCCAAGAAAGACTCTGTGAAGAGAATGAAAAGACAGGCCACAGACAGGGCGAAAATACCTACAAAAGATACATTTGACATAGGGCTGTTATCCAAAACATGCAAGGACTCTCAAAAGTCAACAATAAGGAAATAAACAATCTGATTGAAACATGAGCCACAAGCTTTAATAAGCACTTTATCAAAAAAGATGTGTGGGTAGAAAATAAACATATGAAAAGATACTTGATCTCATACCTCAATGCAAATTAAGAAAAATGTAAATTAAGAGAAATGCAAATTAAGACCACAGTAAGCTACCATTATGCACTGTCTTGGTTACTTTTCTCTCATTGCTGGGACAAAATACCTGACGCCCAAAATGAAGGAAGGAAAGGTTTATTTCACTTACAGTTTGTGAAGGTTTCAGTTCATACTTGGCAGATTATAAGGTAGAGTGGCACATGGCAGAGGGCTATAGCTCATGGCTTCCGAACACAGCAAAAGCAACAAGCACAAAAGCCAGGAATGGCCTCAAGCAGCCTCTTCCTCTCCCTTACATATGCAAACTATCCACCCCAGGGCAGATGTAGCTCTCACACCCATAATCAATCAAACTCTAAGAGCCTGCCCCATGACCACATGAGGCTTTGGGGGAACACCCATACACAAACGATAACATGCACCTATTCTAATGACCCAGACCTAGAACTTTGATAACACCAGATACTGGTGACAGAACCATCAGAATTGTCCTTCACTGATGGTAAGAATGCAAAGTGATGCAATCCACTTGTGTCTTAATTACCGTTCTCACTGTTGAAGCAGTGTCCAGTACCCACAAGTTAAAGGAGGAAAGGTTTGTTTCAGCTCACAGTTTGCAGGAGTTTCAGTCCATAATCCCTTGGCTCCAGGCAGGCTGGCATGGCAGGGAGAAATGGGAGAGAGTCCATGGCAGGGCAGGCAAGACACAGCACAGCGGGCCTCCCTTTCCCTTTTCTCCCATCCTGGCTATAAGCTTCCTGGGTGGTGCCACACAACCTCAGGGTAGGCCTTCCCATTGTCCACACTCAGAACTGTGTTAATTCCAATCAGTGGACTAGTTTAGTACCACACACCCTTAATGCGAGTATCACTCACCCTAGATCCAGCTAGCTCTGAGAAGACCCACTTATGAGCACATGAGGCTGTGGGTGGACATCTAGATACAAGTCATAACACCCTGGAAGACAGTTTAGCAGTTTTTTACTAAACTACACATACCCCTGTCATAAGATCCAGCAACCATGCTTCTGTGTTTATCCAAGGCACCTGAACACATATGTCCACGAAAATCCTGCACATACATCTTTCTAGAAGCCTTATTCATAGCTGCCAAAACTTGGAAGCAGCCAGGGTGCCGTTCAGTGGGTAGTGGGGAGACAAACTATGCACATCCACACAGCGGAACACAATGCTAAAAAGAAATGCGCTATCAAGCCATGAAAGGTCGTGGAGGAATCTTACACACATATTACTAAGTGGAACAAGCCAGCCTGAGAAGGCTTCATCTTGTGAAATCTTCATAGAGACTTCAACTAGATGGTATTCTTGAAAAGGCAAATGAGGGCAACAGTGATAATATCAGGGGTCTTCAGGGATTAAGAGGGTGAGAAGGGTGAGTGGGCAGAGCATGAGGACTCGTAGGGTGGTGAAACGTCTAGTATGTTCAGTATACACTTGTTCCCATTCATAGAACGTGTAACACCAAGACAGAGCCCTAATGCGAGCACTGGACTTGGGTTGGTAATGATGTATCGATGTAGGCTCATCAGTTGTAATAAGTGCTCTCCCATGGTGAGGGAGGTCGGTAATAAGGAGGCCATGCACGTGGCAGGCAGAGACTCGGTGGGAAACTCTGGTATCTTCTGCTCAATTTTGCCATGAACCTATACCTACTCTAAAAAATGCTGGAGAAATAATGACTTTCTTGGGAAAATGAAGTACAAGAGAACGCTCTACCTACAGGCTTGCACGAGAAATGCTAGAAGTTCTGTAGTCTGAAGGAAATGATAACAGAGGGAGGCTCTGAGAAGAGAGGAAAACCCCAGAGAACTGGAAATAATTACCACATGGATAATCGTAAGGTAGTGTTTTTCCAATTCCTTAAAAGACAATTAATTGCTTAATGGATAAACAGTAGAGCTTGTACCACGGTGAAGCACTGTCTGATGATAATAACTGAAAGGGTGGGAGGACGTAAGTGGAATCGTACTGCTGTATCTTTTGTTAAGTGGAATGGGTAGAACAGTCAGTGACGCTGGGCTGCAATGAGTTAAGCATGCACGTTGTAAGCCAACAGAAATAAGTAAAAATCACAGAGAGCGGTATACCTGAAAATTCACACAAGGAAATATAATGGGATACAAAAAAGTCAACCCCACAGAAAGCGGGGGAAAAAGAAACAAAGGAATAAGTGAAAGGGTGGGGGACAAGTAGCAAGATAGCACACCTGACCAAATGCAAATGGATTAAACCCTCCAGTTAAAAGGAAAAGATTACCAGTTTAGACAACAAAAGAAAGCTGTGGGATTTCTACTTTCAGCCTCAGTGGATGAAGAGAAGCTCAGCTGAAAGACTCACCCACCTACACCCCCTACGGAAAACAGCTCTGCACTGCAGGAAGTTTTGAAGGCACTGGAGAAGAAAAATCAAGCAGAAAGACGCCAAGGAAGCACTCGGAAGTCCTAAGCATGTGGCGTAGGATTTGATAATAAAGGAGACAGTGGGAGAGGGGGCAGGGGGTATATGGGAACTCTCTGTACTTTCTACTCAATTTTGCTATGAACCAAAAAATACTCTAAAAAATAGTCTCTGGGAAAAAAGGAAATCACAAGCAAAAAAAGCTGGGCACACAGAACCAGGTTGATGGAGCTCCCACTGGCCAAATTTAGGACAATTGGACACAAAAATAATGATAGTAATGCATTAGAACCCACCGAGCATGTAAACCTCCACATGCCTAAAACAGAATGAGCACATCGGTGCGGCAAAGGGGGCGTTCTCTCTGCAGCAGAGCACTAGCTAATCAATACAGAAGGAAAGCCGACCAGTACAGAAGGAAAGATGGAACTAGAGAAGTTGCAGTGTGTGCTCAGGATCCCGAGTGAGAGGCTGACGAGGAACACCAAGCTTACAGTTTCCAAGCGTCTCTGTTATGGAATACACCGTCTCCGTCCAATAGTCAAATGTTGGAGCCCAAACCTCAGGACCTGGGAATGTGGCTGTGTTTGGAAACAGCCTTTCAGGAGGCGATTAAGGCTACAGGAGGTCATGTGGGTGGAATAGTGCGCTGGGTTCTCCAGAAGAAGAGTAAGAGACACCCGGAGACACCAGGAGCCCTTTGGAGAAACCAAGCCCACCGGCAGCTGGTCTTTGGTGCCTGGCCTCAGAGCCAGCCCTGAGGAAATAATATGTGTTGTTCAAGCCACGCAGCACCCGCTGTTCCAGTACTGCAGCCCCGGCTGACTGATGCAGTCTCCCACAAATGACTTGTGAATTAAAAAGGGAGGGCGAGGACTTTACAGTGGAGAGCTTGGAAACACCAATATTACAGTGATCACAACCAGCATCGCTCAACGTCAGGACCAGACCCACGCCGCTGGACACCTCTCCCGCAACTCACTTGGGCCCAGCCCATACAAGCTGAATGTAACCCTTGGGGAAGGTAGGACAGTCCCGAGTCGAGGGACATTCTGCACATTATGAAGGGCGGGCACAAGTGCACAGGGGAGGCTGAGAGCCGCTGTCCCGGACTAAAGATGACAGCAGAGACCTTGCAACGGAGCGCTGTGCACTTGCGGATTAGACCCTGAACTTGGAGCCAGGTATGGCAACGGAAATTACCATAACAATCGATGGGACTTGGATTAGAGGGTTGGCTAACAGGGTGTACCGGTGCCAAAGCTGCCGATTTTCGGATACTTTTTCTGATGTGTAAATAATCCCACCACCCACTGTGTAGGAAGGCAGGCAGCATGATGTCCTCAATTTACTCAGATGGTTCAGGAAAAAAGGTGCACGTCTGTGTATTGATATACACTTCCCATGCACACATACATATACACACATGTGCGTATTAGACGCACGCAAATAATTATCATGTGCATTTGTCTTAATGTCAATATAGACATTTATATATGTGTGTATACAATTTATATATGTGTGTATACATGTTCATACATGCATGAAAGGGAAAGGAGAGGCAAAAGTGATGAATCAAATGTGATAAAATGTAAAAATTTGTGGCTCTAGACAAGCACACAAGACTCTGTGTGCCATTCTGATACCCTCATACCCAAATTAAAAAGGTAGCCAAAAAATGATGTTTAAAAAAATGGAAAAGAAAGCCAGACTGGAAGAAAATATTTACAATACATCTAGACTATATTAACGACGTCTACAATTCAACACGAAAAAGAAAAAAACTTAAATGAACAAAAGGGTTAAGCAGACACTTCACAAAAGAAGGCACTCAAATGACCAAACAGCACGTGAAGAATCTGAGCAAGGACATACGAATGAACACGTCGCTAAGGTGACCGGATCCATTACTACGTAACGGCACACAGGAACAAGCCCAGGACGGGGAGCGTCGCATGTCTACAGGGGCGCGAGCATGGGAAACCGTCTGAAGCCGTCGCGGAGACCGAAGTGGCTGTGCTGCTTTGGAAAGTTGGCTGTTTCTTACACAGCGGAGCGTACGGGTCCCCTATGACCCACCAGTTCCAGGTCTGAGCATTTACCCGAGAATAAAACATACATCCATAAGGAACTTTTTGTGTGCAAATGTGTCCACAGTGGCTTTCTGCATCATAACCCCAATCCGGGAACAACCCTTGGGTCCATCGGTGGAACAAAGGGTGAACACATTGTGGTAAATCAACACCATGAAAGGCCATTAAACAACAGAGAAACGCAGTATGCAACACGACAAACCTCAAAACATTCTGCTGAGTGAAAGAAACCAGGCAGGAGCAAAGAAGGGTCCTATTCCTGGGAAGTTCTAGAGCAGGCAAAGCCAGACTGCCGCGACAGAAACAGCAGGCCCTCTGGCCGCCGGGGTGGAGGGGCCCGTCCCTGGGCTGGGCTGTGG
Source organism: Chinchilla lanigera (assembly GCF_000276665.1). Classification (NCBI taxonomy): domain Eukaryota; kingdom Metazoa; phylum Chordata; class Mammalia; order Rodentia; family Chinchillidae; genus Chinchilla; species Chinchilla lanigera. The sequence goes on along the minus strand of NW_004955538.1, from coordinate 704,048 downwards.
AGGTTCCGGGTGATGGGAAGGATCTGTCTCAGTTTGTGTACTAGCTGCTTGGGCGTATGCATTTGCAAAACTCATCAAGTTGTTCCCTTGAGATCTATTTTGCGAATGTAAATTCTACTCTGATTCTAAAAATTACATATATTAAAAAAGAGAGAGAGCAGGGATGTCCATGTTAAAATAATGTATTCACTAGAAGAGCCTGCCCCTGACTGACAGGACCACCTCACAGCTCCTAGCAACCCTGGAAATGGAGCCGGCCCAGCTGCGAGGGCCCCCTACTCCCCCCAGTGTCCCACGGACTACTCTGACCCTTGTGGCTCTCACGGTACTAGGGGGAGGAGGAGTCTCTTCACCGGAGCTTTGGGGTCAGCCAAGCCCCTTCTCAAGCGCAGCAAAGCTGGGGCTCCTGTCATGCTGAGCCCTGGGCCTGTGCCAGGAAATGTCTCAGCATCCCCAGAAACAAGGAGAGAGGAGGACAGGCTCTCAGAAAGGACCAGGTGGCCGCGGGGAAGATCCCAGCAGGCTGTGCAGAACTGGCCCAAGCAGGGCACACTCGAGGCTGAGTTGGGGGTGAGCAGGATGCCAGGAGCCTGGAGGGAGTTTTAGGGGAGGAAGGTGGAGGCCAGGCTGTCCCTCCAACAGTAGAACCGGGCTGATTCCAAGCTGTCTAGGAGGCAGAGCCAGGCCAGGGGCTGGGGCCTGGTGGAAGAGGGAGAGAGCCAGGCAGGGGACTGCCCCCCCTGGCCATAGTTTCTCCACTTTTAAAGTGGGGGACATTACCCAGGTGGTACGTGAGACCCCTCCCAACTTCAGGGAAGGCCTAGGATTGTCCCGGTGCAGTGCCAGAGAGGTGAACTTGGCTTAAGTTTGGGAAGAATATTCCAGCGTCCCTCGATGGGGTGGGGGAGGGCTGAGTTCCTACACCGCCCGGACGAGGAACTCCTAGTGGTGAGGGTGCCGGCCTGGGCCTGGCCGCTGGGGTACCAGGTGTCACTGAGGGGAGTGTCCAAGGCTGGCGGGTGCCTGTCTAGGAACTGGCCGCCCCGGGGAGGAGACAGTCGCCTGCCTGAAGAGCTCTTCTCACAGTGGGACCTGAGGACCCCAAGATCCGAGGCCACATCTTCAGGACAGCACTTCTACTACAATGGAGGCCTGTGCCGCGGGCTCACAGCGGCCCCTCTCCCCTCTCCCCCAGCAGCAGGACATGGGGGCAGCCCCAAGCCCCAGGGTCACCTAAGGCCGAGGGACTTGGCCCTGCGCGGCCACTGGCACCGAGCTATGGTAAATAGCTGAGTTGCCCGGGTTTTGAAACCGAGGAGCGTGTGCCCAGGAGCCTGTTCTGCGAGGGGACTCACTGAGGGAGGAGATTTCCATTTTCCAACTCGCTTTTGGGGAGGAAAAAAAAGGTTATTTTCTTTTGGAGCTGGCGAAGCCGCCAGACATGCCCGCATGGGCTGGTAGGGCATCCAGGCCGGCCGGGCTGTCGCAGGATTGATGTGGTGCGTCTGTGGGGGCCCCTCCCTGGCAGTGCGCTGCGCCCCGCGGCTCACTCAGCGGAGAGAGGGCAGAGAGGCCGAGGCCAGGCGGCTGCCCCCACGCTGCCAGGCGCCTCTGCGCGCGGCCACTGCCCGGTGATCTGTGCCTCAGCGCCGGGTGAGCAAGGCAGAGGAGGGGCAGGAAGGCAGGTGGAGCCACACGGGGCCCAGAGGGCATGGGGGCAGGTGAGGACCCCGTGGGAGGCTCTGGGGCTGGGCTTCAGGCCCAGGTGCATCCGCCGGGCCCAGGGCCTTGAGCCAGCCCGTGCAGCCGCATGAAGAGGCGCCGCCCCGCTCCTGACTCACTGGACCGCCTTCCAACACCGTCAGGCCCTGCCAAGGCCTTGCAGGCCGCTCTGGGCCAACCTGGGGGCCTCGCATGGTCTGAGATGGAAAAGAGGGAGCGCCACGTGGCCACCAGGACAAGATCCCCTCCGGGTCCCACTGTCCCTGCCTCGGGGGCAAGATGGTGGCCATCTGTCCCCTTCCAGGAAAGCCCAGCCCGAGCCCCTTCCCACTCTGGGGACCCGTCATCTTCCCACGTCTACAGCTCTTCCATCCAATGCCCGGGGCCCAAGGGTCAGGGGACGGATGGACGGGGCTCCCCTCTCCCCAGGCAGATGCTGCTCCGACTGCAGGGCTGCAGGGGAGGCGGCAAAGGGCAGGCCAGCCAGGGGCGGGGAAGACAGGGCTGGCTCTGCCTTGGGTGCAAAGAGCATTTCCATCCCCCAGGTGGGAAAACTGAGGCTTGTGGAGACAAGAGGACACTCTCCAATGACTCCAGACTAATTGTGATGCAGGGACTGAGTTCTTGGCCGGTCCTGGAACAGGAGACTCTGCTCTCAGAGTGCCACAGATTGAAGACAAGGAGAGCAGCAAGGCCACCCACCCTCCCGGGGGACCGAGCTGACTTCTCCCAGGCTGTGTCCCAGGCTGCGGCAGAGCCGGCCTAGGGCTGGGGTGTCTGTGAGTGGGGTGTTGCCCGGTGAGGGGCTGCTGGCGAGCACAGGTCGGTGCGTGATGCTCTCCCTCATGCCTCCCTGGTGTTCCACAGGACAGTACTCCTCCCTGTTCTTGCCAGGAAGGACCACTGCTGGCCTGCTCAGTGCCAGACCTGGGATCTTGTTCTTGGGGCCACGTCCACTGGGACAGGGGCCACGTCCACAGAGGCCAGACAGCCTTGGAGGGCGGGGCTGCCCACAGTGGGGCTCCTCCTGGGTCTGGTGGCTGCGCTCCGGGCCGAGGCAGCCACCAGCCCAGATGTAGGGGTGGGAAGGAGCGTGGCTGAGTCGCTGGAGTGGCCGGGGGGCCAGAAGCTCCATCAGCAGAAAGACAGCGTTTTTCTCAAACTCACTGGGACAGAGAGTATTGTTCAGAGTGGAAAGGCTGGGAGGTGGTACGGGTCCAGTTGGCCAGGGTGGAGACCGGGAAGGCCACGCTTCAGAAGTGGGGCTGAATCGGCCTGGAGTGAGGCTACACGGCTTATAAACAAGTCTCCGGAATGAGCTTCCCTGCAAGAAAGCGAACTGCCCACTAGACCAGCCTACAAAGCAAGACACTTAGCAAAAATAGTATCATAACATCCAGGATCTCAGGAGAAAAATACGGGGAACTGTGACTCACAAATAGCACTGAAAAGGAGAAAAATCATTAGTAAAAATAGACCCCAAAATATTACACAGATGATGGACTCAGTAAACAAAGTAGTCTAAAGCAGTTTTTACAAACATGATCTTTTAAAAAATAAAAAACATGTACCTAAGGAGGAATCAAATACAGACTCTCAACAGACAAAAGGAAACCATTCAAAGAAGAGCAGAGTGGAGCTCCCGAGACGGAAAAACACAGTATCTAAACTGAAAAATTCACTGGGTGGGGGGGCCAGCTTGCTGTGAGAAAAAGGAATGTTGTCCCTCTGAAATGCAAAATAAAGTGAAGAAAGCCACCCCACCCTTCCCAGTGGAGATCTCGACCCAGGCAAATTCAGTATGATGTAGACATCCTACAGAGTAGTGAAAAATATAAAAATATTTCTTCCAGATACAGTGCTTGTGAAGAGTCCCAGTGAATCTACAGTGACGTTCTTCGAATGCTGTCATACTGAGTTTGCAGACTCTGTGGTCCGTGTACAAATTAACTGTATTTCTACATAGTAGTACACGGTAGTCAAGGAACTTTTTACAACTGCTTAATTCTTAAAAACAACCCAAATAGATGTCTATATGCAAAGCTAACAAAATACATGTACAAGCGGTGATCAAAAAATATAGTAAATGTTTAAATTTTGAAAAAAATATTGCAGTAATAGACACATAACTGTTAATCCCTCCAACCTTCCTGTTCACACGCTTATCCTATTTTTCTTGTC
>NW_004955538.1:676337-700045 GCF_000276665.1 Chinchilla lanigera | reverse complement strand
TGGCGGCTCCCTCTCCCTGCTCTTCTGCATGCGGGGCTTGAACCTAAGGCCTGGTGTGTGCTCAGTAAGTGCTCTTTGACTGAGCGCTCCCTAGATACATTTAGTTTTGGTTTTTTTGTTTTGTTTTGTTTTGGTTTTTCTCCGGTACTGGGAACCGAACTCTCGACCTTGCGCTTGCCAGGCAGGCGCTTTTGCCGCTGAGCTAAATCCCCAGCCCCTCTTGTCACTTTCTAAAACATTTCTGGAAGTCTTCTTTGATGAGTGTCTTCATGAGATGTGATGGGAAAGACAGTGAGTGCTACTGAGACCCATCCAGAGGAAAGGCAGGTCATAAAATCATGACACTGTGTCCTCATCCACCTTATCCATCAGATCTGGCATAATGCGAATTCTGACTCTTCCCCACAACCAAAATGACCACGAGAGGTAAATATTTTGAATGTATTCAGGACACCCAGGCAGTCTGGACAGCACAACTATAGACAGAAAACTACAGGCAGACTTTCTACCTCAGAAAGTGGCAAGAATAGTGGGGTAAGTGTTTGAGGTGAGGGGAACACTTTGAGGGGGATTGATGGCAGTGTGTCCCTTACTGTAATACACTGCTAAGATTTAAACATTCACTGCAGCTTTTGATCACACCTCTTAAGGCCAATTTTGAGTCAAATCTTAATCCAACTCAGTGGGGAAAGTGAGAGAACAGTCAAACATTCAAATGAAAACAATGAATTTTGCCTCAGACCATGAGTTACAGAACAGTGATCATAGACCGAAACGTGAAGCCGGAAACTGCAAAACTTCCAGAAAAAAAAAAAAAAGGAGAAAAATCTTCATGACTTTCAGCTAGTCAGAGATTTCTTCTACATCATACCAAAAGAACAACTCATACAAAAATAAATTAATAGGCTGAGCTGCATTGAAATTAAGTATTCTGCTCTTGGAAAGAGACTCTAAGGGTTTTTTTTTTTTTTTTTTTGAAAAAACAAGCTACATAGGGGAGAAAAATATTTGATAGAACTTATGATAAAGGATATGTATCCTGAATATGTAAAGAGTTCTCAAAACTGAGAAATTTTATGAAAATGCGCAAAATATTTGAGCAGACACACATCTCTGGAAGCGGTGTATGTGTGACAATGAGTGCAGATCAGATATTCAACATCAGTAGAGCTTAGGTAGATGCAAATTAAAAGCCCAGCCTGACACCGCTGCGTGCTTATTGGAACAGCTCCAACTTTTGAAAGGGAAAACGATGAACGCTATGGTGACAGCAAAGATGTGAAGCAGTTAGAACCCTCGTTTGTTGCTGCTTGGAACACAGAATGCTGCCGCCACTCTGACAATAGGCTGGCAGTGCTTTGTAACTTTAACACAACACTTACCCCACAACCCGGCCATCTACTTTCTAGAGATGTTCCCAGAGGAACTGGAAAGTTATACTCACACAAAAGCTGGGTGTGAAAATTTGCGGTGGTGTCGTTCACGATCATCACAATGGGAGCCAATGCAGATGCCATTTACCTAGTGGATGTGTAAACTAAGGTATATCCATAGTACGGGCGGGTACTTGAAAATAAAAACCCACTCTGGGTGCGCGGAACCGTGCATGGAAGCTCGAAAGCATCGTGCTAAAGATGGAGCAGGTAGGAATTCAGTGAAACCACTCTCCCAGAAAAGCAACCCCCAAATTCACCAAACAATACAACGTGACCAGTGTAGAACTCTGGAAATTAGCTACAGGCATAGAACAAACTGACAAGCATGTGTTTAAGAAAAATTACTGAACCCTAGTAATACCAGGGTCTGGGACATTTTTAACTTGGGGCGATTCTCATGCCCTCTCCCTCCCAGCTCTGAGGTCCAGGGGCCTTGAAAGCCAACAGCCTCGTAGCCAACGGAGGACTGACCTTTCTGAGCTCCGCTAGCTCCAGGATACAGACAAACATCAAAACAACATGTTGTACCGGCAAATGTACATTTAAATCTATCTGTCCATTTAAAACATTTTTAAAAGCCTTATGCCCAGAGAACAGTCCGTGTTTTGATGTAACTAGCAGCTCTCTGGAAAATCTCTATTCCTAGGGTGTAGTTGCTCTTTGACTTGACTGGGAACTCAGCTCTGCGAATAAAGCCTCATGCACAGGGTGTTACTTGAAGCAACAGGAATCTGCTGGTAACCTCGCAGCTGCCTAAGGCTGTGATTCATTTGGTGCTAACAAGGGCAGGTCTGAAAATTGAAAAGAAGACGTGCAGAATGAGACAGCGGCAGAGAACTGTGAGGATCCGGGGCACATTTCCCAGGCCCTAGAAAACGATGTGCAGGGGCGGGGCTGCCCAAGGATGACCTGGGAAAACACAAGGCTCAGTTACTCTGACCCTGAGGTCCTGATCAGCAGAAGTCAGAGCTGAGCGGGAACGTTGAACTGAACTGGTGTCTTCACACACAGGCGACGTGAGCAGGGGATGGGAAATTGTGCCACGGCAGTTAAGGAAATCGGATTGATCCCTAGCTGGACACTAAACTGTATTGACACAGGACTAAACCCTAGGAAGCCAGGCTTCAAAACAAAAACAAACTGGGCAAAAGCAGAGTAGAAAATTCAATGGCTGCACCCTACAGGAGAGCAGTTAGTCAGGAAAGTTGCTGTACAAATAGGGGACACAAAGAGAAACAAAGTGATCACACACAGCAGTAACAACAGTCTCTAGAGGGGAGGAGCTAACGGCAGAGCTGTTACAATGTTTTCTAAGATGTCCAATTCTCAACAGAAATTATGACACATGCAATAAAAACCAGAATGTATAATTCATATTCAGAAAAAGAAAAACCCGCAGAAAATTTCCCCAAGGGTACGCAGATGTTGGAGTCGGGCGAAAAAGACTTTACATCGGTTATTCTAAGTATGCTCAAAGAATTTTTAAAAGTAGCCTGTTGTAGTCGGGGTTTTCAAGGGAATAGATTTAATACAGGACACATAATTTATAGGATTGTTTTATACTAGTCACCCAAGAAGTCAAATGCAGAAGAGTGCAGGAGGTCTGTCCACACACTTGAGACCCAAAGAATCCAGCTGAGGGCCCTGGATCCCATGGCAGTGTTCTGCATGAATCCAGCTGGAGGCCTAGAGCCCATGGCAATGCCCTCCACAAGCCCAGCTGGAGGCCTAGAGCTCATGACAAAGTCTCCTGCAAGTCTGTATCAAGGATCTGCACGGGGAAGGCCCAAAGGTCAGTGGTGGAAGCTAGAAAGTCTGTGCCAGCAGGCTGAGGGATCTGCACTGGAGCCAGGAAGTGATGCTGAAAGTAAGAAACAGAGCTCCCTCAAAGAGAACTGCTTCCATCCTTAGCAATAGCGAGGACCTGAGCTCCTCCAAGGCTGAGAACAGCTGAGTCCATATCAGCGTGACAAGCTTCTCCAGGAGAATCGACAGTGCTCCACCTTCCCCTCCAGCTCTCCTTTCATGCTGTTGACAATAATACACATGGTCCCTCCACACCCAGCACCGCACTGACTCAGTTCAGCTGCATGTCACAAGCTGACCATTAGTTAATCCACTACATATTCTTAAAAAGTAAAAGGAAGGTATGACAACTGGTCTGTCACCAAATAAAGAATATTGTGGAGTTAGACCAAATTGGAAGGAGAAAAAAGGATCTAATAGAAATTTTAGAGTTCAAAGTATAGTACTAAGTATGAAATATTTACAGAGAGGCTCAACAACATATTTGAATTTATGTAAGAAAGAATCAGGGCCCAAACATGTTTAAATAATTAATATCAGTTCCTCACAAACTTTTCCAAAAAATAGAATAGGAGGAAACATTTCCAAAATCCTTCTATGAGGCCAGAATTACCTTAGTACTATAATGAGAAAGAGACATCACAGGGAAAGTACACATCTCTCTCTCTGGTGACTGCAAACAAAATCATCAACAAAATACTTGCAAACCATACCCAGCCATGTAGAAGAATAATTTGTTCCATGATCATGTGAGATTTATCCAAGGGATGCAAAGATATTTTAACACCTTCAAATCAATACAACATCCAAGAGGCTTAACAAAGTCTAAGTCCTTGTGGATTAAACTCAAAATAGTTATCCCTGAGCATATCAGTCAACCTGATGAAGTTCAAAGACAAAAAAAAAAAAATTGAAAGTGGCAACAGCATACTCCTTAAAAAGAACAAGGGTTCTTTGATAAGATTAACAGCTGACTTTGCCTTAAAAACTGTGCAGGGTCAAAGGAAATGGGATGATATCTGCAAAGGGTTGAACACAAAGACTGTGAACAATATCCAGCAAAGTTACCCTTGAAAATGAAGAAGGAATAAAGGCACTCCTAGATACACAAGGATTGAGGGAGTGAATTAATATCTGCAAGGGAAGAATAACTGAAGGGGATTTTTCAAGCTAAAGCGGAAGGACATTAGACGGTAATTCAGGTCTACATGAAGAATACATGTAACTATATGGGTGCATATGAAAAACAGTATAATTACACTTCTGTTTGCAGTTATTTTTTCTCCAGCAAATTTAAAAGACAGCTACGCAGCCGATTACTATAGATATGTGTCAGTGGGTACATGGTGTGTATGGCTGTGGTTTCTCTGCAGCTCAGAGGAGTTGTGAGGACATAAAAGTTATAGAGGAGCAAAGATTTAGGATGCTATTGAAATTGAGTTTGCATTAAGATGAGATAGATTAAGATAACATTTGTGGGATCTGGGTGTGACAGTTAGTCTTGACTGAGAGCTACTTAAAGGCTTAGTTAGGCTTGAGAGCCATGTAGCAGATTAGAAATTAGTAGTGCACGCCTCGGGGTGTGTCTGGGTGGGTCTTGGAGGTGTGACCTTGGGGATTGTGTCTGGCCCCTGACCCCTTCCTCTCTAGTACTGTTCCCTGCTCTCCTTCCTGACCACCATGAGGTGAGCACCTTTGCTCGCTGTGCCCTTCTATCACGGTGTTCTGGCTGTGGACCCAGCTGACCGTGGGCTAAAACTTCTGAGACCATGAACCAAATAAACCTCTGCTCCTTTAAATTGTGTATTTCAGCAGCAGGAAAGCTGACCAGTACACCTAACCATTAAGAAAATAATGATATAGAGTAGAAGAAATGACACAGATTAAAATTATGTCTAAGAATACAAGAGCAAGAAAAGCATGAGATGTCAAGAGAAAACAAAATGGCAGAGACCCTCCACCTTATCAGTAATTACACATCAATGAATTAAAATGCAAAAATTGTCATGATGGATAAAAATGATGACTCACCCAGCACACAAGGAGGCTGAGGCAAGAGGATCACAAGTTTGAGCTCAGCCTGAACAGCTTCACAACTGAGCAAGACTCTATCTGTAAAAAAAAAAAAAGTTGGGCATGCAGCTCAGTGTGAAAGCCCTGGGTTCAGTTCCTAGTACTGAAAAAACCAAAACACTGTGATCCAAATACATGCAGTCCCTAAAAGATAAGATACAATTTAGATGCAAAGAGAAATTGAAGTATTAATAGTGAGAAATGTACACCATCCAAATAGAAGAGAAAGCTGGACTAATTCTAGGGTGGTCCTGCTTATCTGTGGAAAGTGTATTCCAAAACACCCAATAGGCACCTAAAGATCTGGATAATACAGAGCCCTCTATGTACTATGTTTTCTCTAAACATGTGGGCCTGAGACAAGGTTTAATTTATACATTTGTCACAGTAAGAGATAAACAATAATCTATTGTAGATCTTAGCAACATACACTTTGTATTTCTTTATTAAGAATATTAATGTTTTCACTTAAAAGAAGGCACTTCAGGGGTTTTCTCTGGAGTACTGAGTTTCTAGCACCCCTAATCTTGCTCTCTGGGGTTCCTACGGAGCATAATGTGGTTACTTGAATCAAGCACCACAGTAGTTCCTTGACACTCGGTGATAACCTAGATGGTGACTGAGTGACAACAGATATCCACACATACAGTGTGGACATGCTGGGAAAGATGATTTATGGCTGAGGCGTGATGGGACGGGATGGCATGGGATTTCATCACACTACTCAGAATGTCCTGCAGTTTAAATTCTATGAATTGTTTATTTCTGGAATTATTAATTTAATATTTTAGACTGCAACAACAGATAACTGAATTGCAGAAAGTAGAACTATGAGTAAGTAAAACTATGCATAAGAATTCTATGAATAAGAATTGCTATAGTAGTATCAGAGAAGATAATGTTTTGCAGTGCTACAAATTAAACCCATGGGCACTGTACCACCAAGCTATATTCCTGACCCTTTTTATTTTTTATTTTGAGACAGGGGTCTTCCTAAGTTGTCTAGTCTAGCCTCAGACTTGCTGTCCTCCTTCCTCAGCCTCCCAAGGAGCTGAGATTATAGGCAAGTACTGCCATGCCTGGCAAGACAAAATAAATTTAAAGGCAAAAAATTTCATAGAAACCACTGTATAATGAAAAGGTGAGTCCATGAAGAAGGTATAGCTATCAAGAACATATATGCACCTAACAACATAGTCCCAAAATATCTAAAGGTTAAACTCAGAATTGAAGATGGAAATAGATGATTCAACAAAAAACAGGTGGAGATGTTAATGCTTCACTTCATTAATGGATAGAACAATGAGAACAATAGAAAGGGGACTTTAATAACACCATGAAACAATAAGACCTAACAGAAATCTACAGAACATGTCATTCCATTACAACAAAATATATATTCTTCTCAAATGTGCAGGGTACATTCTCTAGGATATACCATATATTAAGCCATAAAACAAGACTCAATAAATTTAAAAAGGCTGGGATTATAAAAATGTGTTTTCTGACCACAATGGAAATAAATTAAGTCAATGACAGGAGGAAATTTAGAAAATTTGCCTAAGTGTGGAATTAATACACTCCCACATACTAGGAGTGTAAAAACATCACAAGGGAAATTAGAAAGTATATTTAGATAAATGGAAACAGAAACACAATATACCAGAACCACAGGACACGAGGAACAACATACACAGAGGAAAATTTATAGCTGTAGATGCCAATATTACAAAAAGAGAAATACTTCAGCGGACATGGTGGTGCATACCTGCAATCCCAGCTTTTAGGAGGTTAAGGCAGGAAGATTGCTGTAAGCTCAAGGCCAGCCTGGGATACATAGTGAGTTCAAGGCCAGCCTGAACTACATCATGAGATTACTTCAAATTCATAGACTTTACCTTAAGAAACTAGAAAAAAAAAAAAAAAAGCAAATCAAACCTAAATAAGTACAAGGAAGAAAATAATGAAACTTAAGATGTAAATTAATGGAAAAAAGAAAAATAATAAAGATTATTGACCAAAAGTTACTTCTTTGGAAAGATTAATAAACCTTCTTAGACTTGGCTGACTAAAATAAAAAGAGAAAAAATTTGAATTATTAAAATCAGAAACATTGCTGAGAGACTAGATGTTTCCCCCTGGAATCAGGGGCAAGACAAGAAGGTCTGCTTTGCTCATCTCCACCCAGCCTTGTACTTGAGTCACAAGCCAGGGAATACAGACAAAGAAAGAAACAGTGGACAGAAAGAAGCAGAATGACCTCTGTCTGCAGATGCTATGATCTTTCACTTAGACCACTAAGGAATCCACAGTAAAACAACCAGAACAAATAAATTCAACAAAGCCGCAGGATCAACATACAGAAGTCACTTGTATTTACGTACACTTGCAATGAATCACCTGAAATAAAAATTTAAGACTATGGTATCTTCTTGCATGATAGTATCAGAAACACAAGGTACTTGGAATTTTTTTTTTAAAGAAGTGCAAGACTTGTATACTGAATGTGACAAAATCTTGTTGATGGAAAATAAAAACATACTTAAATGGAGTTACTTTCTATGCTACTTATGGGAGCATGGAGTGCTGTGAAAATGGCAATCCTCCCAGATTAACCTACAGTTCAGCACAATCCCTATTACAATTTCCTCAAGATTTCCCCCCAGAAAATGAAAAAATTGATTGTAAAACTTATATGGAAATGCAAAAGACTCCAAATGGAAAAAAAAATCTTGAAAAAGAAGAAAATTGAAAGATACCTTAGTAGTCAACTGGAGCTGTCTGAACCAGCATAGGGTGGTATTTTTGTAGCTTAAAACAATAGAAATGATGCTCTTATAGTTCTGGAGGCCAGAAGTCCAATGTGAAGATGCATCAGCGGACCTCACGCCTGCCAGGCTGTAAAGGGGGACCCTTGTCCTTTCCAGTCCTGGCGGGTGCCTGACCTCCCTTGACTGTGGCTCTGCCCCTCTGCCCTCTGCCCTCTGCCCTCTGCCCCCAGATCCATGTGGCTTTTGTCTCGCCTCTCCTCTGTCCTTTAGAAGGACGTCTGTCATTGGATCCACAGCCCACTTGGATCATCCAGGGTGATCTCCTTTCACCATTCTTAATTACACCTGCAAAGACCCTTGTTTCCAAATAAAATCACACTCTCAGCCTCTGAGAATTAGGAAGTGACCACATCTCCATGGGAGCTACCACCCCACTAGATGGGACTTTTACTCCTCAATTTCAAAACATGCTATAAAGAAGCTATAGAACGTTTTATTTATGTTTATTTTATTGTTATAGCATGAAAAGCTACAGCAATTTCAGAACATGCTCTAAACATGCTATAAAGAAGCAGTCGTACAGACATTAAGATAAACATCTATCTTGCTCAGTAGAACTGAATGTCAGAGTCCAGGTATAAATCCTCACATTTTTAATCAATTGATTTTCAACAAGTGTGCTACAACCATTTATTGGCAAAAGGATGACCCTTCCAACTTAGAGTGAGGATGAGTGGCTCTCCGTGCAGAGTTGAGTGGAGGCCCCTACCTCACACCGCACACTCACACAATTCCTGCTTGTTCTCTGATAGGGGGCTCAAGTTAGGATACTGGAGGCCCCCCCCCGCTCTCATCCGGCTCAGTCTCAGTCTTGGGCAGACTTTGTGCACCTAGGCTCAGGGGTGGGACGTTACCCACCTTCCCAAGTAGGTAACTGGGTCTACAGGAAATCTGCCCTTCCCTGGCAGGAACTGACGTCTCTTAGGAATCGAGTAGGATGCTGGGCCTACAGTGGCCATCTCCCTACCTCCAGGGCAGAGCTTCTCCCATCCTTCTGTCTAGGTTCAGAGGGTTTTTACCTGTGTCCTGGGGACACATTGCTTGCTGCCTCCAGCAGCCTAAGGCTCTTGCTTAAGACAGAAGGGCCTGGGGACATGTGTAGGACACAGCGGCTGTGATCTTCCTGCCTGTACCACTGAAGGGTAGTGTGTGTGTATGTGTGTGTGTGTGTGTGTGTGTGTCTGTCCAGGCCCTGCCCTAACCCCAGTCCTTCTCTGAGCCCAGGGTGTGGACGAGTGTAATGTTCCCCCCACCCACCCTGCAGCCCCAGCTGGTCCAGGCCGACTCTCCAGCCTAGAGGTGAAAGTGTGTCCTCTCAGCGCTGCCCACAGGAGGGCCCAGAGTGAAGTGAGCCAGTCCCTTGCCTGTGCAGCATCAGAGGAGGTGTCAAGAAATCTAGCAAGTCATATAAATAAATAATATTCAACCCAACTGATTTGAAAATCAGTCGTAATGCAAAGATGTCTATGATGAGCAAAATATCAGTACTAGAGATACAGACAGGAGGAAGAGAATCTGTGTTTCTGAGGTCTCCGCTGGCCTCAGACTCTGACGTGCTAGCCCTACTGTCCTGGACCCTCTGACACCCAGTCCTGGTGACTTGGATGCTGCTTGGCTCTGGGTTCCTGTGAGAATTTTGTATCCACGGCTGTAGCCTGTGCCTGGTCTGTGGCTGCGTTGGTAACTGGGAAACAAAGGACTTGGGTTCTGAGTGCCCTCCCACAGCACTCCCGCAGACCCCCTGCTGAGCAGCGAGGGGAAACTAAAGTCCAGGAGTAGGGCTGGGCCAAGGTCACACAGGGCTGGCTGAAGGTCACGCAGGACCACAATAGGGCTCTCCAAGGCCCTCTGGGGTCTGCAGTCCTCAGACCCTTCCTCCCAGGTGTGCCCCAACCGTGGGCTGCAGTGACCAGCAACGGAGGCGGGTACCACCTTGTCTCCAGGTGCAGTGACTTCACCGGAAGTGACCCAAGTCCCCTACTGCTGAGGGGCCTGTCCCTTCCCCCCCACTCCCACTCCACTTCCCTCCAGCTGATCAGTCATCCTCCTTATTCCAGTGTGCCCGTCCCTGGCTCCCTACTTGCTGTTCCTCCCACTGCGCCTGTGCCTGGCTCCTGGGACCCCTCCACCCCTTCCTGTTCCGGATGCCATTAGCTGCGGATGCTCCTTCCCCTCGTGCTCCGTTCCCTCTCACCCCGTCCTTTGGGACAACGCCCTCCCACCGGCTCTGTCTTCTGTGCTCTTCGTAAAATGAATTTGGTTATATGACTCACCAGTATCAGAAACACCCAAACACACCCATGGTTGGGGCACATAGCCGTCCCAGGGCCCTGCCTTTGCCCTGAGGGGACAATGGGACCACCCCTTCCTGCAGGCTGCTCCCCTGCCTTGTTCCCACTCCACCGCGGGAGTGCTCAGGTTTTGCGGTTGAGTTGTTTTTGAAGTCAACAACTGGTGGGCAGAGCACATCTGCCTATCACTTGTGCCTTTCTGATCAGCCTGGTGTCCTCCAGGGTGTCTGTGAGATCTGAGCTGCAGCCTGCCCCTGCGCCCGCCAGCAAGCTGGGTCCCTCCAGACTGCCATGGCCTGGCAAGAGGGTTCCTGTTATGGGATGGGTGGCATCCTGGGATTTTGGGCTCAGGAAGACGTCCTGGAGAAGGCAGGCTGAGAGGCACTCATTACAGTCACGAAATACCGGGGCCACCCAGGAGCACAGCGCCGGGGCAATGCCTTTCCACGCCAGTCTGCTCCCTTTGTTGCTGCAAAAGCATTCCTCAGGGAAACCAATGAAAATGGTGCGTGTGTGGCACCTTCTCTTGTTCAGGGACAAGTGTGCAGAGAGGCAGGTTCCCAAAGAGACTGCTCAGGAGGGTGCCACCACGGCTTTGCTTCTATCGTGGACCTATCACACACCACGGTCTTATCAGTTGCATAATATTCCATGTGTGGAAGTATATTAGCTGGCCCAGGGACTCCTCTGGGAGGCGTTCTGAAGAACTTTTTTTGCTTGTTTGCTTATGCAAATACTGCTGTGGCAAACCTTGTCCAATGTGCCCTTACATGCGCATGTGTGTGACCGTTCTGTGGCTGGAGCCTGAGAAGTGCTGTCACCTGGTTTAACAGCAAGCGTATTTTAAAGCCCATTAGGTTCTGCCAAGCTGCCTTTCAGCTTGACCTTTGCACAGTCTTCCACACTCTTGTGGGAATGCTCTTCGTAAAATGAATTTGGTTATGTGACTCACCAGTATCAGAAACACCCAAACAAACACACAAAAACAAACCTCAAAAAAACCCCAAGAGACTAGAAAAGGGCTGTCGCAGAGCGGCCGGACCGTGGGCTGGAGCTGGGTTCATGCACACCCCAAGGCCTGCCCAGAGGGAGTGACCTCACACCTCTGAACGCTCATCAGAAAGGGATCTCACGCCGGCACCCCTGCTCACCCTTAGGGCCCCCCACAGCTGTCGGCTTCAGGCCTGCTGTCGTCCTTGGACCGGTCCGCTCTGCATCTGTCCCTTGTGCACCCACCTCTCCTCTTTCTTTGGGTTCCCGCTTGTCTGCCCCCCAGCCCACTGCCCTCCCGGGGGTAGTGCCAGGAGTCCAGAGTCCGCTGAGCTCTTGGGGACAGCGGGTGACTCAGGAGGCTGGGCCCGTGCAGGGCTTGCGGCCTGCTGTCCTGCAGGGATGGGGCAGGAAGGAGAAGGAAGGTGCTCAGGGTGCTGGCTGCGCCCACCCAGACCAAGCTGCGGAGACTCTGCTGGGGTTGGGGGTGCTGAACTTGTCACCCATGTGGTGTCCGCAGCCACTGCAGAGCTGCCGGGACCCCAAGTCACCGCCGGCACTTCCCCACCTCGTATCCATCACCCACGCTTCAGATGGGAAGACTGGGGCTCCGGGACCCACTCCTGACTCCTGCGCAGGTCTGTGCTGGGGCTCAGAGGCCCCACTATCCACAGGGCCCCCTTTGATTTTTGGCCCTACTCGCTGGCTTTGGTTTGATGGGAGACACCAGCCAGGGCACCAGGCGCAGCCTCGGCCTGTCCTGCGGTGTGGGGGACCGAGCACACGACCTCAGCCCAGGTCAGGGTCCCACAAACAACGCCACACCCTGGCTCTCTGGTCCCACCACCCACTGGGGCCCGGCACAGCGGGAAGAGCTGGGCGGGTGTGACTGGGTCGGGGGCCTTGGGGGCCCTGGTAGCCCCCTGCTTCCTGCAGTAGGAGGCCTCATCACCCGCTTGCCAGGAGCTCTGGACGTGACACGTGGGGCCGCCCCGCCGAGCCCAGGGGGACGCAGCGCCTGCTGCAGCCGCTCTGCCCAGCATTATTAGCTGAGCAGCGCCTGCAGGGGCTAGAAATTGGTTGAACCTCCCGGTGGGAAGATCCAATTTTCACTTGAGCAGGAGGAGGAGGCAGGAGCCACTTCTCCCTTGTGGCAGCATCCCGGCCGCCTGCCCGTCAGCCCAGCCGAGCCCTCCGCTCACCCAAGGTCCGGGCACGCAGCACGCCGCGTACGGGTCTGGGCCCCGGGCTGCAGCACGCTCACAGCCGACCTCCGCACCTGCCTGTGCCGGGCGTGAGGCTCAGATGGAGGGTTGAGCTGAGAGGTCGAGTCTGAGCTGACTCCTGTAGGGACACCCAGTCATTCAACAAACAAGTACGGAGCACAGTCGCAGGGCGGAATCTTAGGGGACTGGTCCCCACGGGCACCAAAATCCGCTATGTGCAAGTCCCTTATGCAAAGAGGTGCTGTTCTGCTCATAATCTACACCCATCCTCACAGGTGCTTTAAATGTCTGCAAGCTCCTTGAAACACTGAGTAGGATGTAGACGTCGTGTAACAGTGTAATGCCCTGTTGCTTAGGGAATAGACGCAGTTTTATTTTTTAAAAGCGTTTTCAGTTCTCTGTTGGATGAACCCGGGGGTGGAGGGCCACGGGCCACTCCAGGTCCCACACTCCAGGTGGTGTGGACAGAAATCCTCCAGGGGGACAGAAGGGGGCTGTCCCAGAAGGTGACAGCCTCCTGGAGCCCCTGAGAGCCATCGCAGCCCTGGGCTGCGATGTTAGAGTCTAGGCCAGGACAGCACTCGCCCGTGGAGGGGATGTGGGCAGCAGGCACGGCTGGCTGTAGGGTGGGCAGTGGGCTGGTGAGGCCGGCACGTCCCGTGGGGTGTCCAGGGGTGCACTGGGTGGGCTCCTGTCTCTCTGTCTCTCTCTGTGTTTCTGTCTCTCAGTAGAGCGAAGGCAGGCAGAAGGGAGGAGAGGAGGGAAAGAAGGAAGGAAGACAGAGAATGACCTCCTCTCGAGGACCTGCCCCTGTTGGCCTCAGTTTCCCCGTCTGAAAGGGTCCTGCTGGACCTGATGTTCCCCTTGAGCTGTTGTTTTTTGTGTTTCTTAGCTTGGCTTTGAGCTCAGGGAGCACAGGCTCCCGGCTTTCTATTTTGAGAAACCTCTTTCCCTGGTGAATGCAATTTCCAAGTCTCTCTCTTCTGTCATACTTTGTTTTTAATGATACAGTCTTTCAAAGTAGCCTTCTATTTTTACTTGTCCTTTGGCAGGATAATTTCTAACCCTGTTCTCACCGCCCAAGTCAATTTCCTTTGTTAATTTCTGAGCCTGTCCCTCCCCCCGCGGGCCTCACCTGTTGCTACTTAATTGATTTCTCCTATCACGTAATTCTGTGGTTTCATCAATAAGCAATTTTAGACCCATTGCTGATTTCTATTTTTTATACCATTCGATACGCTCGACACAAGATGAGATTTCATTATCTCTCAAATGCCAATTTTCCCTGGGCCCTTCCTGGGGGCCAGAATACTTCTGGACTTTTTATACTCCCTCCTAATTAATTACTGTCCAGTTTTATCCCCTTCCATGGCTGCAATCTTGTGAGTCAGAAGTGTAAATTAACACGCACCTCCTGGTCCAGACTCGTCTGATGCTAGAGGGCTCTGTGCATGGAGTCCCCTTCTCTCCCCTACAGCCAGGGCCAGCAGCACAGGGGTCCTTTTATTTACCCTGACTAGGACATTTCCTGTGCCTACTACCGCTGCTGTTCCCTCCCTTGTGGAAACCTTTCTTGCTTTGTTGCTACCTCCTGCTTCTGCTTCAGACTTTATTTAAGAGGCTGTGGAGCTGGGCTTGGCTGTGCCCAGCAATGTCTGTAACCCCAGCATTCTGGGAGGCTGAAGCAGGAGGATCACAAGTTCTAACCCAGCCTGGACAATTTAGCAGCTTAGTGAGACCCTGTCTCAAAAAAAAAAAAAAAGTCTGGAGATATAGGTCAGTTGAGAAGACCCTGGTTCAATCCCCAGCACCGCCAAAAAATATAAGTAAATAAAAAATAAAAGAAAGCATGGAAGTCAGGGATCAGCCCAAGCCCAAGGTGGCACTGGGTTTCTTAGGCTGCAGCCAGGACCCCGCAGCCCTGTGAGACTTTTTCACCCGTGGGAGCAGCAGCCTGTCACCCGCACCACAGACCGCATGGGTGGCATGGCTGGCCCCCTCCCTTCGGGAGGGAGGGATTAGCTGCGTCTGAGCAGCGTCCACGGCACAGAGGCTGAGGCTGTGCCATCTGCAGGGTCGTGGGCATCCGCGGAAGCCATCTCTGCCTCGAGGTCCCTTCCTGCCTAGGTGGCTGGCAGTGTGTCCCGCCCCCTGGGTGGCTGCTCCTGGGGATTGGGAGGCCGGAGGGCTGCAGCCTCCGGGTTCGCTGCTTGCCCCAAGAACCCTGCCCCAGACGCAGGAGCAGGGTCCAGGTTGCAAGGACACCAGCCCGCAGGGCACCCCCACTTCTCCCCGGGGGGGGGTCGCTGTGAGATTGCCGTGGCAGGCACTTTAAGGGGACCTGCAGAGAAGGGCCATGGCCATCAGCCTGACAGTGCCCTGGACCTCCTGACCTGCTGACCTGGCACTCCCGCGATCATTTCGCTCAGTAGACTGGCTGCTAGGAAGCTCAGTAAACAGAACCCAGGTCTGACCCATTGCTGCCCGCCTCTGCACCACAAGGTGGAGGACCCCGGTGGTGACCGGGGGATGATGCTTAGCAGTTAGGACCCAGTCGTGTGTCACAGTCAGCAACGGAAGAGCAAGGCACCCCCTGTGGTGACGAGCGCAGGCAGGAGCCGGTGGGGAGGCGGGGCAGGAACTGCGAAGTGGTGGACAGTCAAGGCCTCTTCCAGGCGGTGACATCTTAGCGGAGATCTGAGGGATAAGAAAGTACAGGATTGGCCACGCCTCAGGCCCGGACAGGACGGGGATGTTCCCAGCACAGCAAGAAAGCCCCAGCGGCTGGAGCCAAGGGGAGAGGGGGCAGAAGAGCTCTTAGCAGTCAGGATCTGCTGGGCGGCTTTGCTGCTACCTGTGTATCTCAGGTGATCAGGTGCACACCTTTCCTGAAGCCCTTCTCTGAAATAAACATATGAATTAGCAAATCCACATGCAGACGTATCTATACCAACATCTCTATGCTTTCTGGTCTTCCAACAGCCGTTTCTCTTCCAGGACTGTGCATGCTGAGTGTGTGTGTGTGTGTGTGTGTGTGCATGCGTGTGTGCGCGCGCGCGAGCGCACGGAAACTGACTGTATCCCTGTGGCCATGTTTGCATCTGAGACAGGGACCCAGCCGCAGCCCCCAGTGGAGCAGGGTTCCATGAGCTAAGGCTGCTGGCCGGCGGGCTGAGGACGTGCCGGCCCACGGAGAGGCTCTGAGGTGTCAGCTCTCGTTACCGCGTGTGTACATTCGCCATGTGGGACTGGTTAAGGAGGGCGTGCGGCTGGCTGTGCTTCCTGACATGATCCACTCCCTGGGAGCTGATGGTGAGGGTTTCTGCGGACATCTGGCAGGACGTATTTAATCTAATAAGAACCCATAACCTCTTTAAAGCCCATGAAGTGTTTCCCCGGCTAATCTCGCATGTGATTGGAAAATGACCTCAGCTTACAAGAACGATCCTGGCCGCCCCGCCCCCCATGGGCTTTGCCGAGGGGTCCACGCCCAGCTGCACGGGAGGTGGGCGCGGGCTGGGGCTGGTGCAATGCCGGCGGTGTTGGGCCCCCGGGCTCAAGCCGTAGGGTCTGGTCTTTGTCTGTAGGGTGTAGCTCAGCAGGGCACAGCAGGGACCGTAGAGCTGCGCAGGCTTAGGGTCCCCAGGAAAGGGATCCCTGCTGGCGCAGTGAAGGACTTCTGTCACCCGATGTGGATGCCCAGAAGGGACAGGTAGCCCAGCTCAGGGCGGCCCCTCCCCAGAGCCTTGGGCGAGGGGCAGCACGGACCCCCGGACCTGGAGCTTTGCGCCTGGCTTTAACTTTGCTGGTCTCACGCACTCACGGGGCTCCCTCCTCCGGTCCTGGGCCTCAGGCTCCCAGCTGAGAAATCATGGGAAAGCGACGGAAGGTCCTCGTGGTCCCGCACGCCGTGTCATTCTCGAATTCCACAAAGTGATGAATAGCCGGGGAACAGTTTGGCTCACCCGCCCACCCCTCACCAACAACTGTGTGCTTGGAGCAGAGCCGGGGGTCCCGGGAGCACGGGGCTTGGCGGGCCGCCCGCCCCTGCGAGGACGTGCGGAGCGGGGGGCTCCCAGGCCGGCTGGGAGGCACTGGAGGCGGCCTTTGCTTTTCCGAGCGTGGCCCTCCCAGGGCTCCGGGCCAGCGCGCACACCGAGGGGCCCTGGTTCCCGCTCTCTCCTCGCCGTGCTGGCGGCTGATTGACCACAGGACAGTATCTATGGCGCACATACAATAAACATTTCTGCAGCCATCTGGAACTGGCTTCCTGCGAGCCGTCCATCACGCCGTGGCCCCCAGCCAAGTGCTGGGAGGAAGCCCCCACTTCGGGGTGAAGGGAGGCTCCCGCTAGCCAGACTTCACCCTCATTTCCCCGGCATGGCTTCAGGGTCCCCGGCACGGCAGCGGGGAGGCTCTGCCTCCTTCCACTGGGGTCATCAGGCCAAGGGTTCCAGCCACAGCTGCCTTGGCTTCGGGACACAAGGAGATGCAGGTCTTGACTCTTCCTTGCTGTCTAGGAAGCAGAGGCACTGTCACTCCCAGCCTCCACTCAGAGGGTGATGTGATTTCCCCAGGGCCGCACTGGAGTCCACCGGACCCTGGGCTGTGTGAGAACCACTCGGCCCTGGATTTGCTTCCTGGGAAGTGCGAGCTCCACACACAGCAGCAGCTTCCCGGATCAGAGGCTCCAGGGGTGGAGGCTGCAGAGCTGGGGGGTGGAGGGGGCTCTGCGGGAGGCTGGGGCAGTGTGGGTGCAGGAGGGCGCTGCAGGGCAGGGAGGGCTGAGGGGCTGCGGGCTGCGGGGATGCCCAGCCACCGGAGCCCCAGTCCAGCCCTTTCCTTCCCTGTGTCCGGGGAAACAAACTGTGGGGCCTGAGAGGGCACTGACTTCGGGAAGGACCCCAGGCAGGGGCGAAGGATCAGTATTGGGGGTGCATGGTGGGTGTCATCTCGACCAATCGGCTCCCCCAACCCTAAGGACCTTTCTCTTCATCTGCCAGCAGGACTGTCTGGCGGAGGCGACAGAGGGGCCCCTGATGCCGCCCGGGCTCTGTGGGCTTGGGAGGGTGAAGCAGCCAGCTGAAAGGAGGCATGGTACAGGGTCGGTTGGCGTGGATCACGAACAGGCACGACCGCCCCTCATCGCAGGCTGGAGGAGCTCTGCGGACTGTGCTCCCCGCTGGCCCTCAGCCACATCCAGGCCCCCGGCAGCACCCCAGGCCGACGCGGTGGGGAGGTGTGCAGCACAGCTGCTCGCTGGAAGGACTGGTGGTCTGGAAGATTTAAAGCACCCTGCGTGGGAGGCCAGCTCCAGACAGGCCTAAGCCAGCTCCAACCCAGGCAGGCAGGAGCAAGGTCTGACAAACCCCTCTCTGCTGGCAGCTGGTGGGGGGCAGGGGTGCAGGCCTCTGTGTCCAGATGCGGGCTTCCAGAGGAGTCCAGGGCCTGCTGGGTGACCTGGGAAGACATCTGCAGCCAAGGGCTATTCTGTTGTTTACTGGGGTGGGGGTGGGGCGCTGCTTAAGATTAAAGTGTTTTTCAGTCCTGGGGATGGAACCCTGGGCCTTGTGCCCGCTAGGCAAGGCCTCTGCCAGTGAGCCACATCCCCAGCCCTCTTTCTTCCTAAATTTTATTTTGAGATGGGGTCTCTCAAATTGTCCAGGCTGGCCTCAGACTTGTGACCCTTCTGACTCAGCCTCTTGAGGAGGAGTCGGGATTATAGGAGTGTGCCACCTAGTCCTAGGATTAAATTTTTAAAGCGAGGATTAAAAATTTTAAAAACCTTTTAAAAGTGAGATATAACATAAACAATCAAGTACATACATCTTAAGCACGCAGCCTGATGAATTTTATGTCCACGGACACTCAGGAAGCCTCCACAGACCTCTAGGGCCTTTCCAATACCCAAGAAGCTTCCCTGGCTCAGCCTCCGGGTGAGTTACCTGGTAAGGGTAATAAGAACGTTGTCCAACTCCACAAGCTTCATCTTAGCTTCCTTTGTGCGCTCTGACAGAAAGCCGGAGGCAGCCCCTTTTTAAGGGACAGAGATTTATTTCTCACAGCTCTGGGGAGCCCATGAGGACCCCCAGCCTGGCTAGGACCTCCTGGTGCTGCCCCCACCCCAGGGCAGAAGAGGGAACGAGGCGGCACCTGGGGACCCAAATCAGGACCCCCCATCACCAACCTGCTCCAACCCAGCCAGTACGGCTTCGTGAGCTCTTCGCCATTATGGGTCCCACCCCTCGACACTGCGGCCTGGGGACCCAGGTCCCCGACTCCTGGGGCGCTGGTTCTCACCGCTGCGTGTCAGTGGCTCTGGGATCCTCCTCTGTGCTTCCCTCCCCGTATTTATTCTTTGCACGACCGCATGGTGATTCCTCTCTTGGATGCTGCCCTCGAGCGCTTCCCGCAGGCCTCCAGCACTGGGCCTGAGTCTGGAGCTGTCTGGGGCCCAGAGAAGGCCCTGGAGGTCACACGGGTCCTCTTCTTGGGCTTTGGACAACCTTGTACTTGAGAAGTGGGGTGCAGGGTCCACATCCCAAGCCCTGGAGTCCTCACCCCTCACTCCTGCCAAGGAGCCCCACCTGGGAATGCCATGCAATCCCGAGGTTATTTCTTGGAAGGGCTCCTCTGTGCACGTGGGTGTGTGTGCATGTGCGTGTGTGTGTGTGCACGTGTGTGTGTGCACTGTGCACCGTGTCCACACGGGGCATCGGTAGGCACGGGGAGTCAGGCTTTGGAGGCCAGATTTGGATTCTGAGGGAAGGAACATGAGCTAGACCTCCGTGGCCGCCAAGTCCCTCTCGGGCCCTTGAGCCACACAATTGGGACATCTGGGTTCTGCAGAGAGCTGGCCACCGTGGGGTCAAGTGCTTGGTCTCTGCCCATGAGGCCCTGAGTGCGGGTTTTCAGATGTGCCTGATGCCCCGGGATGAATGGCTGCTCCTGAAAATAGCCTTCCCTGGCACTCGGCTGGAGAGGGTGAAACAGAAATAGCCTTCAAAGGATGCCCGTGCCAGCCTGAAGGACTCTCCAGGAGGCCCGGAGAGGCCCAGAGACCTGTTTCCCAGAGCCGCCGTGCCCGAGCAACTTGGGCACAGACATAGCCTCTTGTGCCCGGGGGGAGGCCAGGCAGGCTGCAGGGTGGCAGAGGAGGCCTGGGTGAGCACCCCAGAGTCCCCCCTGTCCCACAGGGACCCCCGTGCCCACCAGAGTCTTCCTGAGCTCCCACACCCCAAGTGCATCCAAAAAACCCCCGGCGGGCACAGCCTGGACAGAATATTCCCGGTGGAGAGGGTGACCCTCGCTCTCAGAGGTGTTGGGGAGAAATGCTTGGACTAGACTAGTTTTAAATATTAAGGAAGACTTCCAGTCTGCTGCAGCCGAGGATGATGGCCACATTCCTGTAATGCCAGCACTCTGAGAGACTGAGGCAGAAGGACTGCCAACTTTGGGCCCCACCTGGGCAACCCAGGGAGAACTTATTTAAAAATTTGTACATTTCAAAAGGAGCTGGCAATGCAGCTCAGTGCAAAGGCCCTGGGTTCAATCCTCAGTGCTGAAATATATATATATCTATATATTGAAAACTGTAACAGCAGGGTGAGAGATGGAACTCCTGCAAACAACAAAGACAGCGGAGGACATAGGTCACTGCCGTCCTCTGTCCCTCTGCTGTCGGGTGGCCAGGGCCTAACTCCTTGCTCTCGGAATCCACCCGGCTCCCAGCTGCTCTCCCGAGCTCACAGGAGACCCCCCTGTGACCCCCTGTGAGCCCCCGTGTGACCCTCCTATGACCCCCATGCCGCAACGGTCATTGCTCCAGACGTGGGTTGTCTGCCCAGCAAGTCCTGCCTGGGCCTCACCAGGAGGTGAGGCGGAGGACGCCTGGTGTCCCCAGCAAGAGAGGGCATAACCGAACTTGGACACCGGCAGGGTCCCTGCTCTGAGCCTTCCCACCCAGGCTGGGGTTTGAGAGACAGACTGGACTGTCCACAGTGACATTCCCACCTCCAGTGGTAGGGGGAGGCCTCAGAGAAGGGTGAAACCACAGGGCACGGGACCCCAAGTCCTGAGCCACCCGTAGAGCATGGGCAGGGCGTCTCACCCAATGGCTCAGGACCCAGGAAGTGCAGTGTTAGGTTAAGCTCCTCACGCTGGGAGGGCTGGGCTGTCAGGAACTCATACGACTGCCTCAGCTGGGGCGTGTGATAACTGGCCCCTGCTGTCTCTGGGTTTAGAGTGTCTCTCACGCCCAGGGCTCACTCCTGTCCCCGGAGACTCCCCAAACGTGGTTTACCCCTTACACCCCCCACGCGTGTGGGTCCTGCCCCTCCCAGCTCGGTGCTGCTTCCCTGAGCCCCTGGGGATGGCTGCGTGGCCATGGCCAAGGCTGTCCTGGTCCCCTCCCGGGTCACGAGGTCCTCTGGCAGCTGATGACAGAAGGACAGGCGTCACCGCCTTGACTGTCTTTCTTCAGTGCCCGCTGTCCTGGGATGCCCAGACCCATCTTTTCCGTTTCTCGTCCACGTGACTTTCACTGGGACAGACCCGGCTTTCCGACGGGCATCTGCGCAGAGTACTCCCAGACAAGCTGCACCTTGCGCTTCTGGTCCTCTGATCCCCGGAAGCGCCATGCTGCTCAGCTGCACCTCTGCCCCCGTCTCCCTTCCCCAGTTGGCCAATCGGCCCGGAGCGATCTCGGGCTCTGCTCGGTGTAGCTCGTTCCCGGCGTTTGGGCCGACCAGGAGGCCAGAGGAGCTGGGAAGCAGAAACCGCAGCCTGGGTGCTGGGTCCCACCTCTGCCCACAGTGCGGCCAGCAAAGCAAGCCGGAGAGGGAAGGGGGGCAGGGAGGGGCCGCGTCCCTGGGGACCTGGGCACACATCGCTGCTCAGCCACAGACTTGCCGGATCCGGGGCCAGAGGAGGCCTCAGAGGCAGGAAGCACGGATATTTGCCGCCCTCTGGGCCGGGGCTCGAAGCTGTAGGCCGGTGGGCTCCAGCCCGCACCCCTGTTGAACGTGGTTCTTCACACAGCTGTGTGTGCAGAAGGGCAAGGTCAGAGGTGCTGGGAAACAGCCGGGCTGCCAGGCGAAGGCCTCTGCCCTCAGTGCTCAGTGAGGGAGGCTGTGCGGATGTACAAAAAGCAGCCGCAGACAGGCCTGGGGAGCAGGGCCCGCAACAAGCAAAGCCCACGCCTTCCCCGCGGCTCAGGGAAACAAGGATGTGCTGGAGCTTTCGGGGGAGGGATGCAGCGGGGGACACATCCTGTGCGTCTTCAGGGGAGTCTCCTCCACATTCTCACCGAGAGGCCCAACTCCGTTCCAAAGAACAAAGTTTAAGTAGTTTGTAGGCGAGAACTTGATGAAAATTTGACATTTGATAAGAAACTAATTTTGGTGTTTTTTTTTTTTAATACTTTAAAACACTAAAGTAATAAACAACATCTATAAATGTCAAGCTTTTCTATTTTGATTAGGTTGCTTTGATTTTTATCCACTTTTTTTTATTAAAAATCCACTGTAAATGAAATAGAGAAGGGGAGATCGGCACATAAAGATAAATTTTACAATTTATACAGATGTAAGCGACAGTATCTTATTTTTTCTGGGCAGCACTGGGGATTGTTATTATTTTTGTCTCATTGTGGTTATTATGATGTTTTTATCTTTGTCTTTGAGTCTAGGAAGGCTGGGAACCGTGGGAACATGGATTAAATCGCAGAGCAGAGGCGACTTTCAGCTCTGTGGATCAGGAAGGCACAAGGGACAGAAGACAGGCTCAGATCTACTAGCCCTTTGGACAGCTTCTGGGCCACTGAACTCTCTTGGCTGATTCTGAACTTCCTCTTTGGACCCTTATATAAACCAGCCCTCCACTGTGGTGTCCCACATTCTGGGGTTCTGAGTTCAATTGGGGTGTCCCATAGCAGGCCAGGTGCTACCCGAGAGTGGGCAGGGCTGACTCAGTCTGAGCTCCCAGGGCTTAACACTGAGGAAAGGTTCATTGTTGCTGGAAGGAGAGGTGGAGGATGGGTGAATGGCTGGATGGGTAGGTGGAGAGATAAAAGGAGGAAGGGATGGATGGAAAGATGGAGGGAAGAAGGGATGGATGGGGAGAGGGAGAGATAGAGGGGGGGGATGGATGGATGCATGGAGAGACAGAGAGATAGAAGGAGGAATGGAGAGGCTCATGATGGATGGAGACTTGGAAGAGGGGACAGATGGATGGATGGAGAGGCAGAGGGAGAAAGGAGTGGATGGATGGGTGGATGGATGGATGGATGGAGAGATGGAGGGAGCATGGGGTGAAAGGGGGCTGGGAGGAAAGATGGCGGAAAGAGGGAGAGAAAGGAGGGAGGGCCAGAATTCCAACCCTGTGCACAGGCTGGGAATTTAATTTGCTAATTTTTTTAATTTTAAGAGAATAAAAAAATAATAAAATAACAACATAGAGAAAAACAAAACAACACAAAAACAATAAAAATGACACAGGGTTTCAAAAGAGAATGATAGAAATTAACAGTGCTTGCTATATTACATATTGTTATCTCTGACCAAGTTGTTCAGATTACTGGATGTAGGAATAGAAGATGGATTAAACCATTAAAGAGAATAAAAAATAATTTAAAAAATTTAGAATGACACAGAGGTTCACTAAACAAGATGGTAGGAATTCACCAATGGTTGTTATTGTATATTGTTGTCTTCAAATTAGTTGTTCAGATGACCAGATTTAGGCATGCAAAATTGGTCAAAAAAATTTAAGCATTAACTGTTCCTTTCAATAAACCCATAGACACAAGCAGTAAAATTATCCCAGCTCTCCTTCTATATACATATATTTTTCCCCTTCCTTCTTTGTTTTTCTCTTTTCCTTCATGCCAGTTGACACTTCTCTTTGAGCAATTTCTTTCCCTTTCACAATATGTAATGTACCTTTTGGGTTTTATTTACTCTCAGATTCTTACACTAGGGAGACAATATGATGTTTATACATGTGGGTCTGATTTATTTCACTTATGAGTACGGTCTCTAGTTGCATCCATTTACC
>NW_004955538.1:661682-675237 GCF_000276665.1 Chinchilla lanigera | reverse complement strand
AAAAAAAAAAAAAAAAACAAAAAGATAAGGTGGCTGAGTGTGTTTGTAGTTGTGTCTGCATCTTGTAATCTGTTCCATTGATGTTCAGGTCTGTTTTTTGCAAGTACCATGCTGATTTTATCACAGTAGTTTTGTGGTATAATTTCCAGTCAGGAATTGTGATGCCTCCTGCCTTTCCTTTGTTGCCCAGGATTGCTTTTCCTGTTCTAGGCCTCTTCTGATTCCAGATGAATTTTAGGGATGTTTTCTCTAGATCTGTGAAGTATACTAATGGTATTTTACTTGGGATTGCATTGAATCTGTACAACAATTTTGGGAGTATGTCCATTTTCACAAAGTTGTTTCTTCCTATCCATGAGCAATGAATATCTTTCCATTTTCTGAAATCCTCTTTGATCTCTTTTTTCAGAGTACTGTAATTTTCACTGTGTAGGTCTTTTATTTCCTTTCTTAGATTGAATGTATTTCATCTTTTATATGCTATTGTGAAAGGTGTGGTTTCCCTACTTTCTCTCTCAGTCTGTTTGTTGTTTGTGTAAAGGAATACTATTGATTTTTGAGTGTTGACCTTGTATCCAGCTACACTACTGAATTGGTTATTAAATAAATAAGCTTTTTGGTGGAGTTTTTGGGGTCTTCTATATACTGTATCACATCATCTCTTAATAATGGTAATTTCACTTCTTCCTTTCCTATCCTTATTCTTTTATTTTTCTCTTGTCAAATTGCTCTAGCCAATATTTCCAGAACTATATTGAATAGGAGTAGTGACAGTGGACATCCTTGTCTTGTTCCTGATTTTCAAGTGAAAGCTTTCAATTTTTGTCCATTTAGTATGATGTTGGCTGTTGGTTTGTCATAGATAGCTTTTATCAGAGTGAGGTAAAGACCATGTATTCCAACTTTCTGTAGGGTTTTTATCATGAATGAGTGCTGGACTTTATCAAAAGCTTTTTCTACATCTATTGAGGTGATCATCTGATTTTTCCTCTTGCTCTGTTGATATGGTGTGTTACATTTATTGATTTGCATAGTTTGAACCATCCCTGCATCCCTGGGATTTATCCAACTTGATCATGAGGTGTAGTCTTCTTGATGATTTGCATTCTGTTTGCTAGTATTTTATTGAGAATTTTTGCATCTATATTTATTAGGAAGCTTGGTCTCTAGTTCTGTTTTTTGGTTGGGTCTTTCTCTGGTTTTGGTGTCAGGGTGATTCTTGCCTCCAAGAATGAGTTAGGGAGAATTCCTTCCCTTTCAACTTCATTAAAGAGTTTGAGAAGAATTGGTGTTAAATCTCTACATTTCTTGTATTTTTTAGCTGTGAATCCCTCAGGACCTGGGCTTCTTTTTGTTGATAAGGTTTTTCTTTTTTATTATATTTTCAATTTCATAAGCTGATATTGAGTTATTCAGGGTTTTTATATCTTCTTGATTCAGCTTTGGTAATTCATATGTATCTAGGAATGTGTCCATTTTCTCAGAGTTTTCCACCCTACGAGAGTAAAGATTTTTAAAGTAGGTATTGATGATCTTCTGAATTTCTATGGGATCTGTAGTAATTTCACCTTTTTCCTTATTGCATGAATTTGAGCTTTTTCTGTCCTTTTTTGGGTAAGTTTGGCTAGGGGTTTATCAATTGTATTTATTCCTTCAAAGAATCAACTCTTTGATTCATTAATTCTCTGTATTGTTTCTTGGTCTCCACTGTGTTAATTTCTACTCTGATCTTTATAATTTCCTGTTTTTTTCTAGAAGCTTGAGGTGCAGCACAAGATTGTTTATTTGTGCTCATTCTGTTATCCTTATGTGGAAATTCACTGCTGTAAATTCCTCCCTGAGGACTGCTTTCATTGCACCTCACAGGTTCTGTAAGTTGTATCTGCATTTTTTTAAATTATAAATATTGTTTAATTTCTTCTTTAATTTCTTCTGTGACCCATTGGTTGTTCAGGAGGATGTTATTTAATTTCCATGTGTTTCTGGGGTTTTTGTACTTTCTTTTGTCATTAATTTCCAGTTTCATTGAACTATGGTCCAATAGTATGCATGGGGCAATTTCAATGCCTCCTCATTTACTTAAGCATGTTCTATATGCTAGTATATTTTCTATTTTATATAATGTTCCGAGTGCAGCTGAGAGGAATGTGTATTCTGATGTTGTTGGGTGGAGCACTCTGTAAAGATCTACTAAGTCCATTTGTTCATGTTTGGTTTAGTTCTGTTATTTCTTTGCTAAATTTTGTCTAGTTGAGCTATCTCTTTGTGACAATGAGGTGTAAAGGTCCCCTGTTATGATTGTGTTACTACTTATTTGATTTTTCACATCTGTTAAAATTTGTCTTATATAGTTGGGTGCTCCTGTATTTGGTGTATAGATATTTATGCTTGTTATCTCATCCTCTTGAAGTTTTCCCCAATAAGCATGTAGTGACCATCTTTATCTCTTTTGATCATTCTTGGTTTGAAGTTCACATTGTCCGCCAACAGAATAACTACATCTACTTTTTTCTGGGTTCCTGTCACATGGAGTATTGTTTTCCATCTTTTTACTTTCCGTGTGTGAATTTCCTTTTGAGTTAGATGTGTTTCTTGTACACAGCATAATGTTGGATTTTGTTTCTTGATCCACTTTGCCAGTCTGCTTTTTTTGATTGGTGAATTGAGGGTGTTTATATTAATGGTTATAACTGATATGTATTGGCTTATCTTTGTCATGGTACTTTCCTGCTGTTGGTTCCTCTTGTTTCCCTCTGTTTAATTGCTTGCTCTGCTTGGTTGTTCCTCTCTGTTGTTGTTCTTGAAACTGTGGTTATTTTTATCTCTTTCTCAAACATCTTTTAGTACTCTTTGTAAGGTTGGTTTAGCACTCATGAATTTCTTCATTGTTCTTTGTTGCAGAAATATTTTATTTCTCCAGTAATTTTGAAGGATGGTTTTGTAGGGTACATCAATCTTGGGGGAAGTTGTTTTCTTTCAGTATCTGAAATAGTTCACTCCAAACTCTTCTTCACTTGATCGTTTGTGTTGAGCAATCTGACATGATTCTGATGGGATTTCCTTTATAGGTGATCTGTTTCTTTTCTCTAACAGCTTTAAATAGTCTGTTCTTTTGCTGAATTTCTGGGATCTTGATCACTACATGTCTGGGTGTAGATTTATTTTGGTTATGGGTAATTGGAGTTCTATATGCCTCACTTAACTGTATGTCAGATTCTTTTTCCATGTTTGGGAATTTTTCTGCTATTGCTTCTGGAAATAGTCTTTTTGTCATTTGTGTTGACTCCTGCTGTTTCGTTGACACCTATTAGTCTTACCTTGTTTCTCTTTGCATCATCTTGCATCTGTTGACTTGTTAGTTCCTGGTTCCTTGTTATTTTTAAGAGATCCTTCCTTTCATGATTGTTAACTGCAATGCTTTCTTCAAGGTCTGGAAGTCTAGCATAAGCTTTGTTCAAGTGATTTTGCAGGCTTTCAATGGAAGTTTTGATTTCCTGGATAACTCTTTGAATCTGCTTCACACATTTTAATTCTTTCCTATATTGCTCATTCAAGGTTTTTATCATTTTTCTATGGTTATCATTTTTATCTATGTCTTCTTTAGATGTGCTGTGCAATTCTTTCATTATTGTTATCACTTCTTTTTTTACCTGAGAGATTATTTCTGATCTGATTTCTTCTATGGCCTAATGGAGTTGTTTCTGTACTTCAGTTGCTCTCATTTCAGAGAGTTCTGGTGTATGACTTCTAAGCTCTTTTATGTTGATGTCTCATGGACTCCTTCTGGGTGAGGTGGAGGTCTGAGATTGCATTTTGCTCCTTCATTTTGTCATTTTCAAAGAACCTGAGGTTTCCTGGTGCTCACTGTAGCTCCTGTGCTGGTGGGTCAGCATGAGGGTGGCTCACTGAGGTTCCCAAAGCAATCCGGGGCTCAGTGGAGCTCCCATACTGGGATGGAAGGGTTGGGTGGTTCACCATGACTCCTGAAGCTGTCTGGGGCTCAGTTTACCTCCTGTGGGTCTGTTGGGAGGTGGGGTGCAGTCACTAAGGCTTCCAAAGCTGTCTAGGGCTCAACATAGCTTCCACAATGGTGGGGAAGTAGTGCAGGCCCCAGGCTGGCACTTTTAGAACCACAAACTTTCAGAACTTTAGCCCAGGACTGATAACTTCACAAGATCCTCTTGTGCTGTACTTTGCAATTTTTCAAGTGGAGTAATGCAGGACACATATTTTATAAGATTATTTTATAGTAGTTACTCAAAGAATCATATACAAAGAGAGTGCAGGAAATCTTCCCATACAGTAAAGACTAAAGAATCCAGCTGAGGGTCTGGGTCCCACAGAAATATCCTGCATGTGTCCACCTGAACACCTACAGCCCCTAACAGCACTTTCCACAAGTCCAACTGGAGGCATAGAGCCCATGACAACATCTCATGCAGGCCTGTTTCATGGATCTGTGCTGGGAAGGCCAAAGGTAAGTGGTAGAAGCTAGAAAGTCTGTGCCAGTGGGATAAAGGGTCTGTTCTAGCAGGCTGAGGGATCTGAACTGGAGCCAGAAAGCAACACTCAAAGTAAGAGCCAAAGCTCCCCCCAAAAGTACCACAGCCATCCTCAGCAACAGTGAGTTCCCAAGCTCCTCCCATGATGAGAACAGCCAAGTTCCCATCAGGAAAGCCAAGGTGACAAGCTTCTCCAGGAGACTGAACATTGCACCATCTTCCCCTCCAGAGCCAGGAAATGATGTTTAAAGTGAGGACCAGAGTTCCCCAAAATGGAACTATAGCCATTCTCAGTGATGACCAGGTTCCAAATTCCTATGATGATGAGAACAGCTGAGTTCATCAGGAAAACCAGTATGACAAGCTCCTCCAGGAAAGCCAACAGCTCCTTACAGCTTCCCTAACAGCTTCTATACTTCTTCCTCTCCAGTTCTGCCTCTTATGCTCCTGGCAACAATCCTCAGGTGGACCTCCCACACCCAGCTCCTTGCTGATTCAGTTCAGCTGGGTGTTACAAGTTGACTGACAGTTGTCAATCCACCACATCCTGTTTCTGACTTTTCTTAGTCCTCCAAAGTCATGAACAAAGTAGTGGAAAAAACAAATCTCTAATGTTGGCATTTGTGTGGTCCTGAGAACCAGTCATCTATAAGATGGAGAGTTATATTATTCACATAACCATTTCCAACTTGGGAAATATACTCAGCCTTCATCTAATTCTTCCAATCTGGAGATGAGCGTGAATCCTATTTCACAGACCAGCAAACTAAGAGCCAGAGGGGACAAGGTCTGTCCATGGTGAGATTATGAGGGACACAGAACTTGATCTGCTCTTGTGAACGAGCATCTTCTGGCACATGGGGAGAGTAAGTTGCTGAAGACCCAGGGTGGTGGACACACACACAGTTCAGCTCCAGCTTTTGTCATTCATGGAAAAGGAGATGGCACCTGGGGATGCCAGACATTGTGATGAGTCTTGTTGCCAGACAGAGAGTCCCATAGGGCAGAACCCTTTGTCTTGGGTTCTTGGTGTCTTGAACAAACAACTGAAAATAACATATAGAAAAGGCAGTGCAAGTGTACTTTTATCAAAGGCAGAAAAGAAGTGCATTCTGCAGAGTTAGAACCATCCTGTGAAGAGGTTCACAGCACCCTGAGAAAAGGGGGTGGTGGATTAACTAATGGTCAACTTGTAACACACAGGTGAACTGAATCAGCATGGTGCTAGGTGTGGAAGTCCCACCTGAGGATTGTTGCCACCAGCATAAAAGGAGGACTGGAGGGAAGATGGTGCACTGTTCAATCTCCTAGAGAAATTTGTTGCATTGGTTTTCCTGATATGAACTCAGCTGTTCTCATCATTTGAGTAGCTCTGGTCCTTGCTGTTGCTGAAGATGGCTTTGATTCTCTTCAGGGGAGTGCTGGTCCTTACCTTGAGTGTCACTTCCTGGCTCCAGTACAGATCCCTCAGCCTGTTGGCACAGATCCTTCATCCTGCTGACACAGACTTTCTAGTTTCTACCACTGAACTTTGGGCCTTCCCAGTGCAAATCCATGAAACAGACTTGCATAAGGCATTGTTGTGGGCATTAGGTCCCAGCTGGACGCACAGAGGACATTGCTACAGGCTCTAGGTCTTCAACTGGATTTGTGGAGCACATTGCCAGGAGATTCTTTGGGTCTCTAGCGTGTGGACTGATCTCTTGCATTCTTCTGTGTTTGACTTTTTTGGTGAATAGTATAAAATAATCTTATAAATAATGTGTCCTGTATTAAATCTTTTCCCTGGCAAACCGTGACTACAACAAAGGGAAAGTGATCTTTTGTGTCTAAAATTACCAGGTCATCTCTCTTTCATGTACATAAGACACTATTGAACACTTACTTGGCATCATGCTCTGTATGAATTCACCCATCAAAAAAGTCTTTTGGTTTCCTAACACAGGTAAATGAAGGATTAGGAACTGTGTCTTTTGATTGGCTGTGCCCACATGCAGATGAAAGACTGACAAAAGCGTCTTCTGATTGGTCCTGTGAAAAGCACTAGATTCAAACAAAGGATTGAAAGTAACAAGTTTCTGATTTGTTAACTGTAGCACTGCTCTGATTGGTTCTGTGTATGGTGATGATGTACTGGGAGTGTCCCTCAACCCCTTGCCCTGTCCTAGTCTTGCCAGAGACTGAGAATATGGGGGCATGAGTGCTTGTGTGTTCACATCCAGAGGCCCAGAGTCCAGGTGTATGAAGTGACATGGGTGTTCACTTGCAAAGTCCCTCAAACCATTGGGCAGCTCCTGAGAGGACAGCTGGGTCCAGAGGTTTAGGCAGGAGCAAGCAGCCCTTATCACTGGAATCAGGATCCATGACTGTCTTCTCCAGATGGAGCCTCATTTCCACTGACAGTGTAGCTCATGCTCACAGGGACAGGGAAAGTATGTGATCTGCAGTGTGCAGAGTGGTGTGGCTGTTCCATGTCATGCTCCTTCTTTGAGAGAAAAGTATCTTGCCAGCCTGTAGGCTTCCCATATGTTAATGTCTTGGTGGCCTTGAATTCCAGGACATCTGTCACTTGAGTAACTGAGAATTTGCTGAAATACAGCCTTGATCTGAGCAACTGTGCCTCCCCAAGCAAAGCTTCCAGATACCCCAGGTACTTCTGAATAAGCCATCTTCAGCAACAGGACACATTATTTATAAGATTATTTTATACTATTCACCAAAAAAGTCAAACACAGAAGAATGCAAGAGATCAGTCCACATGCTAGAGACCCAAAGAATCTCCTGGCAATGTGCTCCACAAATCCAGTTGAAGACCTAGAGCCCATAGCAATGTCCTCCATGCAAGGGGCATATGATTGGGTTCAGTGGACCCATCCTTTTCCTGTGTATTGTGAATTTGTACTTTAGCATGATTGTAGCTGGCTGAGCATCTCAGTACCTTTCTCGGGAGGATACTTGAAGCCGTCTATGTGTTTGCCCACTTGGTATGATGAATAGCAAGGACTATGTACATGTGCAAAAGTTGCAAAATGGAGATGCTCCATGTAACTAAGGGGTACCCACCTTATGCTCCATTTTGTGTATGTTTACTGGAGCATCACAGGGGGTCTAATAGACCCACACTACTCCAGGATTTGTTTTTAAATGTTTTCTTTTGATTTTTCTGGTAGAAAGAGGGCAGTTCAGTACAATGGCACATGGAAAACCAGATTTGCAAGTTTTGGAGGAGGTCAAAAGTGCATCATCAGATTACTCATGCCTGGATGATGAAGATGATCCATATGGTAAACTACATGTTATCATTACAGGAGAGTGGTGTGGGTAAGTGATGATGGTGATGAAGATGAATTTGATGTAGGCCATGTAAGCCAAAGTTCCTGTGACAGTGAAATAGAGCCCCAATCGATTGATACAGAAACAAGAAATGTAGACCTTTTTGATTCAGATGATAAAGAAAACAGCCACTTGAGTACATATTTGACTAACTGAAATGTGGTGAAATGGCCTTACAACCAGATGGAATGTCCCAGTGTTAAAACTAGGTCTGAAAATATAGTGAAGGTCTTGGCAGGGGGCAAATGTCTTGAAGAGAATGCCGGCACTGCCATTCAGTGTTGGAAATTGTAACAGATGAAATGCTACAAGATGCTGTGAAATACACAAAAGCTGAAATTCAACTAAAACATTCTGTATGCACCAATAGCCATATTCAAAAATGTATTTATTGTGACATCCCACTAGCTGAAGTGAGAGCATTCATAGTTCTGCTGTACTTAGCACAGATTTCTCATAGTGATCACAGGAATGTAAAACACTTACGGAAAAGCAATGGGTCAAAATATGGCATAAAAACTTTTACCTTGTGGATGTAAAGACATTATGCTTTCAATGTAGACCTTTACCCTGGGACTCAGCCCCCAGGTCCTTATTCCTACAGTAATAAACCAAACGATGCTGTGCACAGACTTGTTGCTCTCATCTCCCAAACTTATCAGAATGTGACACTGGACGATAGGGTCACCAGTGTCCACCTGATGTTGCATTTGCTCACAGAGCACAAGTTCACGAGCACAGGAACTGTACACAGGAACAAAGCAGACATTCCAAATGAAATGTTGCAATTTCACAACAAAGTGTTGTGTACTACAATCTTTGGGTTTTGGAAAGATATAACATTGGCCTAATATATAGCAAAGAAAAGCAAACTGATACTGCTGTTGTCAAAATTTTGCCATGATGGAAATATTGATAGGGAAGTCTTGACAAAATGGAATCTAAGAAGGAAACTTTCAGCAACAAAACTGAACGTGGAGTAGATGTTGTTGATGAGTTATGCAGCAAGCATGACGTTACTTGAAACACAAAGAATTGGCCAATGGTTGTGTTTTACTTGATCTTGAGTATGTATGACACAAATAATTTGATAGTTTACAAAGAAAATAACAGGTGCAAAATACCATGGAGAAATTTTCTTAGAGGATTGGGGCTGGAGCTCATAAAAGATCATTTACAGGAGAGGAAAAACAAAATGTTTCTTCCCAGGGAACTATGCAAAAAAATTATGGGGCACACTGGGGAGCTGACAGGTGAACAGGCAGGTGCAGCATCACAGAGACCTACTACAACAGAAAAACAAAAAAGATGTCAACTGTGCCCTACAAGAAAGTACAGGAAAACAGAACACATGTATTATTGGGTGATACTTGCATATGGAACATGTCACGTGTGAAGTCTGCCTTGAGTGTGACAGTTGAAGCAAAGTTTATTTCGGTGGTAGACTTTTGTGTGTGTTTACACTGTAGTTCACTTAGGTTTTTATTTCTGATGTTATCTCTTAGGTTTTGTAAGCAAGACACATCTGATATGAACATGTTGGTGTCTCTTCTAAGTACTCATTACATATTGGATACTGTATTTTATTGATATCTTATTTCCCTGATAAGCACATGTTGTGTAATATAGTAGGAAGCTCCTGACAAAACAGGAAAAGAAGAGAGGTGACAAGGCTGCCACATAAGAAAGAAAAGCTAAGCACACATGCTGTCAGTGTAAGTGAGACATGTGCATGGGACATGCTGTTATCATGTGTGGAGACTGCATTGGATGTGACAGTTGAAGCAAAGCTTATTTTTGTGGTAGAGTTCTATTGATATTTTTATTGTAGTTCAAAAACGAAATTATTTCTGATGCTATCTTTTAGGTTTCGTAAGCAAGAACATAGCTGATGTGAAATGATGCTTGATCTGAATGTGCAACACATATTAATAATTTAACGCATTATTTTAATGATATTTGATGTTCCCATTAACTACACATTGCATAATGTAATTAGAACCTCCTGACAAAACAGGAAGATGTCAAGTACGTCCTCCAAAGAGGCTGGGAAAGCAGAAGACATGTGCTGTCAGTGTGAGCGAGGCATGTGTGTGGAATGTGCCGTTTCATGTGTGCAGACTGCCTTAGGTGTGATAATTGGACTGAAGATTATTTTTTTGCAAAGTGCCATTGGTGTTTTCATTGACGTTCATATGGGAATTTATTTCTGATCTTTTTTATACTTTGTACACCAAAAACCAGTCAATGTTGAAAATTTTGATGCTTTTTTTATAAATAATCAATAAATTCTAAAAACTCAGTGCTTTGTTTCTGTGATTTTTTCCTGTTAAGTTCTCATGGTTTAATGTACTGACTCATAAAATTAATAATTCATTGATAGAAATGTTCTAAAGAATAAACATGGTGCTGACGGAGCCATGTTTATGTGCCTTGATGACAAAATTAGCCCAATGTCCCAAGGACTCTGGGGTGGGAGCCGGAAGGGCGGTGCCCCCGCATCACCACCACTGGCGCTGCAATGACAGCAGATGGACAGAAGCAGAGGACAACCTTCTGCTCTCCAGCGGCAGAGGTTGCCCTGCCCAGAAAGGCAGCCCGAACTTCTCCACAGTACCCAAAGTGCCCAGACCCTGTGCTCGGGAGCTGCAGCTGTAGCTAACTCAGGAAGTTGTCCTGCCTGCTCGAAGGCCCAGTCTCCTGCCTCCCGAGACTGAGCTATGACTTTCCCCAGAGGCGCCTTGTCCTTGAGCCTGGGCCTTCAGTCATCACACCACACCGCTGCTCTCCCTGTGCACCGGCTCCCGTCCTGTCCTGCAGGACGCCGGCACTGAGCAGATGCAGGACAGGAGCAAGCTGGGTATTTCTTCCCTCTGGGAAGTTCCTCCCCAAAGTACATGAAAGAGACCGTTATACCATACTTTGAGAAAAGTGCTGAGCCACCCACTGCCCCCCTGGTGCCCATCGTGCACTCCCGCAGTCCCAACACTCTGGGAGAAGCTGAGGCGGGAGAGTCCAAAGTTCAAGCCCAGCTGGCAGTTGAGCAACTTAGCATGATTCTGTCTCAAAATAAAAAATAAAAAGGGCTGGGACTTAGCTCAGTGCAAAGGGTGTGGGTTCAGTCCCCGGTACTGCAAAGAGATGGAGGCGGTGTGAGCTAAACAAATCTACAAGCCCAGTGCTTGTCAGGGAAGGAGGCCTCAGCCGAGAGGGACAAGGGCAGGGGAGACATTAGGCAGTTGCTAGAGATGAGCACAGGGAGCAGGTCTGCAGGATGATGTCCCGAGGCTGGACTGGGCAGCGTGGGAACTGTGTGGGATGGACTCGGATGTGGGCTCCTGTCCTGCTCCACACGGAGGGAGACAGCTCGGGTGGAGGACGGGCTTGGCACGGGCCGGGTAGAGCTGACCCCTCCCTGGTCACTGCGAGCCAGCACCTGGCCTCCAGCAGTGTAGGGCTCACGGGGACACCGAGTGTCAGGTGAACGGTGACAGTGTAGCCAGTGCCACCGGCGGGCTTTGGGCAAAGTGGCAGCCTACAGCATGTCTGCTCTCAGAGCCACTTCGGGGAGCCGGGGTAGGACCCCAGCCTTCATGAACACCCCAAGCTGTGCGCTCCCTGAGCCTGGGGAGATGGGGAAGAGGTGGTGTCCCCAGCTGGGTGGTCAGGCGGCCTGGGCCGTGGGCCACCCACAAATGTCCCAGGACTGCTGGGCAGCCAGGACCTGCAACTCCTTAATCTACTACTGCCCCAGAGCGGGAGCCCGGCCAGCTGCCGCCCACTGGCCCCCTGGCTGGGCATCTTTCTCAGGACGCCCTCCAGTGGGTACTCTGCGGGCCCATGGTGGCCCAGGCCAGGTGGCAGGGCCGAAACCTCCCCCACCCAGCATCTATTTTTAAACCCCAGCGGAGCTCTTTTTCTCGTCTCCAGAGCAAATGTTCACTCTTTTGTGAGGAACCTCTGAGGCTCCTCGACCCCTTGTCCCTCAGGGGCCCCTTGACTGTTGCTATTTAAAAGCGTCTTGGTCCAGGCCAGAGAAAGAGGTAATTGGGGGCCAGGAGATGAAAGGCCCAGCCCCCCCGCTGTGTGCTTGCCCTGGAGGTCAACAAAACCCTCCTTGTGGTCCTGCCAATTAGAGTCACGGAGGGGGGCCCCTGGGCCAGACAGGAGACGTGACTGCCCCCCCTCTCGGGTGAGCTGGGGTCACTGCTGCAGGCACACAGAGCCCTAGACCGAGGGTCAGCCTGGGAAAGTGCCCCTGGCTGAGGTCCAGGAGCCCCCGGGGACAGAGCTCACCCCACTTTGCTTGGGGACAAGGCCACCGTTGCCTGTGGGGGTCCAGGGAAGTGCACGGTGGAGCTCCCCCCTCCAGGCAGCTGCCACGCTGGTGGCCCTGAAGCCCCTGAGACCCACCATGCCTCTCAGTGACAGCACAGTGAGCCGGCCTCCGCGAAGGTCCTTTCTGGGCCCCCAAGACACATCCGTGGCCACCCAGCAGCTGGCCTGGGAACGGCAGGTGGCCCAAAGTGTGCCCGCTGGTCTCCCACCAGCTACATCCCCGCAGCCAGGGCCTCTGGCCCCGCCTGTCCTGGGTCACAAAGAGCCTCTGGACACAATTTGGGGGTGTCAGCCCCCACACTCCAGTCCCAGCTTGACATACTGCCCCCTGGCGTCCCTGGACTTCCTGCTCTGATCCTCGCTGGAGACAGAAAGAGCCTGCTGGGCCCCAGCAGGGCACAGGCAGGGCATAGGTGGGGCCTGCCTGCTGAGCCCCCGCCGTCTCTCTCCGACTCTGTGTCTCCATCTCTCTCCCTATCTCCGCCTATCCAGCTGCCTTCTTCTCTCTTCTCTGTCTCTGCATCTGTGGCCCTGTCTGCCTCTGGAGCAAGAGCCTGAGGAGGGCAGGGGAGGGACTGCGGGATTCCCGGGAGCCCAGGCCCGCCTGTCCTCTTAGCCCCAGGATGCCTTTCCTCCTCCCTCTCTCGCTCTCTCTTTTGCTTCACAGTCTCTTACATTTTCTTAAAACCGTATTTTTCGTTTGTGTCTGTCTGCAGTGCACAGTGACTGTGCTCCTCGTGGGGAGCTTGCCCGTGCGCATAACACATTCGTTCTTCTTTCCTTCCCTTCTCCTCCCTCGCTCCCTCTCTCGGTCCCCTTCCCTTCCAGAAAACCCCACCCTGAGCTTCTGGAAACCACCATTTTACTTTCTTTCTTTCTTTTTTTTTTTTTTTGAGACAGAGTCTCACTTTGTAGCCCAGGCTGACCTCAAACTCACAACGATCCTCCTACTCAGCCTCCGGAGTGCTGGGATTACAGGTGTGTGCCATTACTCCTGGTCTACTTTTTACTTTTAAGATTTTTTTTAGATTCCACATGTAAATGAGTTATCTCTGCACAGAACCTAACATAGAACCACTAAACATTCTTCAGAATGATCCATGTTGTGACCAATAAGTGAATTTTCTTTTTGATTAAGGCTGCATACTATTCCATTGTCTATACGTATCAGGTTTTCTTTATCCATTTGTCTGTTGATAAGTGATTCCATATCATGGCTGTTGTAGCCACTCCATAACATGGCTGTTCTGTGCATTTGTATATGTTCTTTTGAGAAGGTCTATTTGTGTTATTTGTTCATTTTTCAAATTGGATTATTTGAGTTTTCTTGCTTTTGAGTTGTTTGAGTTCCTTATATATTTTGAATGTTAACTTCTTTTTTT
>NW_004955538.1:660015-661057 GCF_000276665.1 Chinchilla lanigera | reverse complement strand
CTCAGTTTGTCAGAGATGCACAGGTTTATTTCTGAACTCTCCGTCCCGTCCTGTTGGTCAATGTGTCTGTTTTTATGCCGGTATCATAATGTTTTGATTAGTACAGCTGTACAGTAGATTTTGAAACCAGATAATATGATGCCTCCAGCTTTGTTGTTTTTGCTCAAAGCTGTTTTGGTTATTTGGGATCTTTTGCTGTTGAATACAAATTTTAGCATTTTTTTTCTATTTCTGTGAAAAACAAGACATTAGAATTTTGGCAGGGAGTGCCTTGAATCTGTAAATCCCTTTGGATAATATGGGCATTTCTACAATATTAATTCTTCCAATCATGGGAAGATATCACAGGATACCTTTCAATTTATTTATGTCTTATTCAGTTTTTTCAATACATTTCAATGCATAGATCTTTCACGCCCTTGTTTAAGCTTACTCTTTTTCTGTTAGTTTGTGTTTGCAGTAGGTCATATTTACACTCCTTGTATGAAGCTGGTCCCTGTACAGAACACATTTTAATTCCTGTTTGAATCCTCCCTCCATTTCTTGATCCTCTGTCCTTTGAGAAATATCTATCTTCCTACTTCCTATCTATCTTTTATTTTGCTCTTTATTTGTAATTTTGGTTTCTCATACAAGAGAAACCATGTGACATTTAAGCTTGTGTGCCTGATTTATTTTACTTAACGTTATGGTTTCAGGGTGCATCCATTTTCCTATAAATGACTCAAGTTTATCTTTGTTTATGGCAGAGTGGTACTCCATTTGTTATGGTCTGTGTCTAGAGGTCCCCCCAAAGCCTCATGCAGTCTTGGGGGATGGGCTTTTCAGAAGTGGCCAAATCTAGAGTTTATGACTGATTCATGGTCCAATGCTGGGATAAAGGGTGTGAGTGATATATCTTCCTACCTAGAGTGGGAAGCCTGCATACAATATAAGGGATAGAGAGAGGTTTGTTCCTGGCCTCTCCTTTCTTGCTTTTGCTGTCTTCTTCTGCCATGAATAGTTGCCCCTCTGCCATGTGCCACAGTGCCTTGGAGCCAGC
>NW_004955538.1:644811-658290 GCF_000276665.1 Chinchilla lanigera | reverse complement strand
CAGAATATGCTCTTATTTGGAGATGTGCTTTCTACAGCAGTAAATTAAAATGAAGGCATTAGGGTGGACCCTTGCCTACTGTTGTCCTTGTAAAAAGGGGAAGTTTGGTCACCAAGACAGACACATGGAGAGTGACAAAGATTGTTGGCCACCACCAGATGCTCAGAGAGAGGCCGGGGGCGGGTCCTCCTCACAGTGCACAGAAAGGACACACCTTCGAGCCTGAGACCGAACAGAGCTGCTGGTGGCTGCTCTTGCAGTCCAAGCAAACCAAGAGAGGCATGAGAACTGGCTGCCCCATGGGAAGTCTTTGCCACGGCATGCCCCCCAGGCAGGCTGCCCTCTTCCTCCTTGGGGGAGCTCTCCTGTATCCCCCGTCAAGGGATGGGGACAGCTGATGCGAGGTCCAGTAGCACCGACTCAGCCTCCCTACACCTCTAAGAGGAGTTTCTCCCAGCCTGGGGCCGTCCCTGCGGAAAGGTGACACGTGGCCTGAGGACATCTGGGATCTTCAGTGTTAGGATTCATAGTTCCTTGAAGAACAGCCAGTCACAAATTAACTGTAAACAAGTCAAAAAGGCAGGGATTCAATTTCCTCCACGTGCGAATGAATTTGCAGATGTCAAGTGGTGTGGATGTGTTTTTAAGGTACCCTGGACACTGGCTTATGCTGGCTGCTGAGGACCTGGGGACAGGCAGACGGCAACCATGGCAGAGTGTCAGCTGGGAAGTCCGAATCCCAGGAGGCCAGCGGCGTGAACTCAGGAAGCTGCCCACATCCGCTGCACGAGCCTCCCAGCAGCCCTCATCACTGGCAGGACATTCACAGTGCGTAGTGACCCTGACCATCTCTCAGAAGGGGCACAGCTGGGACCTGCTTTTCAGACTTGAACTTCAGCCCAAAGCCCTTTCAGCACAGTGTCGGTTCCAGGGGTCCTGGGGAGCCCTGCGGCGACCCAACAGCTCCACAGAGTCTGAGCAGAGGCCTGGGCAGGCGCAGATGTGCACTGGGGCTGGGGCCAGTGCGGTAGCTTCTGTCCCGGCATGAGGAACACCAGGTCTCCACGGAGGGATGTGTCCCGCAGGTCCCAGGGCATGCAGCTGGGCTGTGGGCAGCAGGCGGCACACGGTGTCTTGGCCTGTGGTCTGGATGCACCAGAATGTGGGCAGTGAGGACCTTGGGCTGCAGCCAGGTGGTGTAAATGGCCTCAGGTAGGACCACTGGCTCCCCAGCCCTGGAATCCCTATCGTGCCCCCACCTACAGTGTCCTGGGCATCTGGCCTGGCACCCCTGGTGGCTCTGGCCTGCTTGTCCAGTAACTCTCCCCAGAGTCCTGGCTGCCTTGGGGGTGGCTGTGGGTCATCCAGGGCCATTTCTTCCAGACAGGGGATGGTGAAAGAGGAGGCGGCAGGGACAAACAGGGCTGTGAGGTTAGTCCCCCCCAGGTGTGCTGAGATGGGTGGGACCCGCAGGACCCTGGGTGACACTCCTCCCTGACAT
This sequence comes from Chinchilla lanigera, assembly GCF_000276665.1. Lineage (NCBI taxonomy): Eukaryota > Metazoa > Chordata > Mammalia > Rodentia > Chinchillidae > Chinchilla > Chinchilla lanigera. The sequence goes on along the minus strand of NW_004955538.1, from coordinate 656,789 downwards.
CCGGGTTAGCACTAGCAGGGCTGAGCCCACAGGCTCCTCAGAGCCACTCTGTGGGAACTTTGGGCACCGTGTGGCCCTCTCTCCACCTCTAAGTCCCACTGCGGCCCATTCCAGCACCCCGCTTGTTCACACCGCACATGCTCGGCCCTGTGCTCCCTGCTGACCAGCTGCCCTTCTGCCTCTGCAGGTTCACTCTTGGAGCCTGCCTGGCCCAGGGCTCTGTCCTGCCTCTGCAGTGTGCTTTGGGGCTGCCCTGGAGTGACACCCTCACCCCTCCGACCATGCTTGAGACCAGCCAGACCCACTGCCTCTCACTGCTCCCCCAGGAGAATCTGCGGGTAGCTATGACTCCGCCCCTCATTTCCCTCATCATCCTGTGGGCAGCTTGTGGACTGCTTGGGCTCTTGTCCAACCCATGAGGGGCACAGGCTGTGTGGAAGCCCCTCGGGGCAGGGCATCGGCACAGCTGAGGAGCTACCACCTAATACAGGGGGAGCTGGGGAGACAGGAGTACGTGAGAGCTTTCACCAGGGCTCTCAGAGCCGGTCGGTAAGCACCTGTTGTGATTTGTACCCAGCCACCCTCAAAGCCTCATGCTCTCATAGGTGGGGCTTTTGAAAGGTGGTTGAATCGTGGGGGCACTAGGGCTAATGTGCCATTAGGAGAGGGACTCTGGTTAGGAGCCAGTCACTGAGTGAGCTACAAACCACGGATAAAGTCTCCCCCACATGTGCAGATGGCCACATACAGCTACAACAAACATGACACGAAGAGAGACGCATCACCACCTGAAAAACACAGTGATTTCCTAGTAGCTGACGCTAAAGAAATGCTGTCTGTAGATTGCCTGACAAAACATTCAAAATAAGTATTTTAAGAAGTGCAACAAACTACAAGATAATACAGAGGGACAATTTAATGAAGTCAGGAAAATAATATGCTAAAAGAAATAAGCAATTCAATAGAGAAATTAAAAGAAATTTAAAAGACAGAAGTCCTTCAGCCAGTGACCAATATGTACATTACAATAAAAAGTACCATCAGCAGAATTGATCAAGCAGGATGGAGAATCTGGGAACTCAAACATGAACTACTGGAAAACACACAGTTGGAGAAGAAAAAAGGAAAAAGAATTTTTAGAAAATCAGCAGGATCTATAGGACAACATAAGGAAACCTAGTATTTGAAATACAGCAGTTAAAGGAGGAGAATAAAAAGAGAAAAGAAGCAAGCAGCACATGGGGAGTTCCAACAAGGCTAGCAGAGGCTTTTACAGGGAAAATCATGTAAGCTAGAAGAGGAATAGCAAGTACAAAATGTTCCAGGAAGATGGTGATATAGACCTGCCATCCCACCACTCTGGGAGACTGAGGCAAGAAGATAGAAACTTCTAACCCAAACTGGGCAATTTAGCAAGATCTTGTCTCAGAGAAAAAAAAACCAAGACAAACACACCATCCCAAACTGAACAAAAAATAAATGTCCCCAAAACAAAAATTGGAAAGGTTTATTACCATTAGACCCACCTTACAAGTAGCACTTATGGAAGATCCTGAAGCGCCAGGAGAAGGACACTACTTAGTTATACGAGACATATAAATGTATAAAATTGATTGGTGAAAGAAATTACAGTCTAATACAGGAAGTTCTAATACTGTAATGGTGACATTTATCACTGTATCTTTTGTATGAAGAGAAAAAGACAATACGATTTAAATATAATTCCTAAGGAGCATACAATATAAAAAGATGTAAACCATGACATCAAACATACAAAATGTGGCAGGGAAGATAATAACGAGGGATACATGTTTTAAATTAAAAATTGTTGCTTGTTTAAAATTGCCTGTTACAACTATAAATGTTTTGTGTAAGCCTTAGGGTGATCACAAAGACACAAAAGACACACAAAAAAAGACACAAAGTAAGGAATCAAATACACCATTAGAGCAAATCCTCTAAGAACCGAGGAAGACAGCAAGAGAGGAAGAAAGGAATGAAGGATCCACAAAACAATCAGAAAACAGTCACCCAAAAGACAGTAGGAAGTCTTTACCTATCAAGAATTACCTTGAATGTAAATGGATTACCTTTTCCAATCAAAAGGCACAGAGGAGCTGAATGGATTAAAAAAAAAAAACAAGATCCAACTGTATGCTGCCTGTGAGAAATGCACTTCACATTCAAAGACATACATAGCAAAATATGTTCCTTGTGAATGGGCACCAAAAGAGAGCAGGAGCAAGTAAGCTTAGGTAAAATAAAGTTTAAGTAAAATATTGGGCTGGGGGGAGGGTGGGGAGGGAGTGAAGAAAGGAGGGAGAGAGAGAGAGAGAGAGAGAGAGAGAGAGAGAGAGAGAGAATAATAGTAATAGTAGTGATAATAAACCAAGATGGGCACAAGTGACTGCCAGTGCTTAGGAAGGCGGCTGAGGCAGGAAGATTAAAAATGTGACTCCTGCCTGGGCAGTTTATTGAGACCTCAGTTCAAAAATTTGAAAAATAAAGTAAAAAGTTCTGGGGATGTAGCGTAGTGATAGAGTGCCCCTCAATTCAATCCCGTATGGGGAAAAAAAAATGTACAAGTGAGACAAACAGAAAAAGGAAAGAATTATGTAATGATAAAGGGGCCAATTCATAAACAAGATCTATATTTATATGAATATATTTGCACTCAGGATCAGAGCACCTAAATCTGTAAAGCGTACGTTAATAGATCTGGAGAGAGAGGCAGACTGCACCAGTGACGGCGGACATGATATTAACTCTGGTGTCAACTCGAGTATGAAACACCCGGCTGACTGGCTCAGGAGAGTTCTGGGCGTGTCTGGGTGACTGACTTGGCAAGGACAGAAGCCCCACCCTGGGTGTGAGTGGTGACAGCCAATAGGCTTGACAACTGGGTGGGATAAAAAGGGAAAGAAGGAAGTCTCATTTCTGTTTCTTTGGAGGAGCTCCAGTCTTCACTATCACCTTCGATCATCCATCTCCAGGCTTCCAGTGCAGACCCCTTTGCCTTCCTGAAACAGTCTCACCCCAGACTCTGCAGTGAGCTCCAGGCCTTTGACCTTCACCTGGAGCCTCTGGCTGTCCAGTGCACCAATGGTCATTTTGCATTCTTCCATCCCTGGCTCTGCAGGTGGTAATGATAGCCTACCATGTACATCCTCCATATGTCATCTGTATCTCTATCTATCTGTTTAGCTATTTATATTATAAATTATACCATATTTTCCTGAAAATAAGCTCCACCCTGAAAATGAGCCCTAGCATGATTTTATGGAATGCTCCTAATATAAGCCCTACTCTACTCCAAAACTAAGTATCAACCAGATGGATGCATTTTTTATATCCATTGCAACACATGACAGATGTATTGTGCTAGAAAATAATAATATTAATATATAAATACAAATAAATATTACTGATATCAATACTTTAAGAAATGATACTATAACCCATAATTAAGTATTTGGTGCCTTTGGTTGAGATGTAAACTCAGAGGAAGATATAAATGATGAATTAGAAGCATTGCTGAATGATCAACCAGAGCACAGACACAAGGCATGAAAAACGTGTGCACTTGATAATAAACAGATGTGCTTGTGTCCAATATGAATCTTCATAATTCAGTACATCTTGTGTTGTAACAGATATACTTAGTCCACTCTTGAGAAACAACGAAACATTTTCTAAATTTCGGTGTCTTCATTTTTTTCGTCACTTTTGTGTGGACCATCATTCTTAGCTGTCATCATTTTTGTTGCCACCCCCGTCCCAGAAGCCTTCCATTAATGCTTGACTTAATGGAAACCGTGTGAAGCCGGCCTGCAAGAGGTCGTGAGGTGGGTAAAGGATCCGTGGGATGAAATCAAGGACAGCTGCATTGCCAGTGCGCTATGAGCGGGCTCTGTGGAGAACCAGTGCCCTTCTAAGGAGAGCTCTGTGGCTGGACCTGAGAGACTGGGGCCATTGGTGCTACAGGAAAAGGAGTTGCAAAAATTCAGGCTGGAATTCGGGGTTGGAGAGTTACGGTGATGTTTCAGAAGAAAACGACATGACTATTTGAATAAATGTAGATTTCTATACATGAAACAATGAATAAATGTAGATAGTTGTACATGAAAAATAATAAGACAGTCCCTGAAAATAAGGCCTATTGTGTCTTTTGGGGCAAAAATTAATATGACCTGGTCTCATTTTCAAGGAAATATGATATAGATAATAGATAGATGATGGATAGATAGGTAGAGAGATAGACAGACAGATATTTGTTCTTCTAGCAAACCCTAACTAATACATTGGAGAATTTCAATACCCCATTGTCAGCAAGGGTCAGATAATCTAGAAAGAAAATCAATAGAGAAATATTGGATTTGAACAATGCTTTAGATCAAACAGATGTAACAGACATACACAGAACATTCCATCCAAAAACACATCTGGAACATTTTCCAGGATAGATCATATGTTAGGCCACAAAATAAGTCTTAACAAATTTAAGAAGCTTAAAATTATATTAAGTAATTTTTCTGACCACAAGAGTTTGAAACTGGAAATCAAAAATGGTAAGAATTTTGGAAAATTAACAAATATGTGCAAATCAAATAACATCTTGAACAACTGTGGGTCTAATAAGAAATTAAAAGGAAAAATTTAAAGTATATTGAAACAAATGAAAATGGAAATACAACCTATCAAAACTATGGGATATAGCAAAAGCAGTTCCAAGAAATAAGTTCATAGCAATAGAAAGTTCTTAAATAAATAACCTGATATTACAGTTCAAGGAACTATGGAAGGAAAAACAAAGTAAGTCCAAAGTTAGTAGTAGAAAGGAAATAATAAGGATCAGAGCAGAAATAAATGAAATGGGGATTAGGAAATCAATACAGAAGATCAACAAAACTAAGCTTTTCTTAAAAAAAAAGGTAAATCAATAAAACTTCAGTTAGACTAACCAAAAAGACTCAAATAAAATAAAAATAAAAGAGGAGATATTACATCTTCATACCACAGAATTAAAGGATTAGAAAAGATTACTGGGTGCACTGAATGCCAACGAATCGGACAGCTTCAGAGAAATAGCTAACTTACAGGAATGACTCATGAAAAAATTGAAAATATTCAATAACAAGAAAGAAGTTGAATCATTAATTTAAAAATTCCCATCAAAGAAAAGCTAGAAGAAAACAAAGGGTAAAGGGTCCATGACATTCTTCTGGGCAATGATTTTTTTAAAAATATAACTCCAAAACACAGGCAAAAATAGACAACTAGGATTATAGCAAGCAGAAAATCTTCTATGCAGCACAAGAAACAATTAACAGGCTGAAAAATATATGCTCAAAATTGGAAGGAAATGTTTGCAAATCGTATATCTGATAAGCATTTAGTATCCAAAATATATGAGGAACCCACATAACTCAATAGCAAGAACACAAATAATCTAATTTTTAAAATTGGCAAATAACCTGAACAGGCATTCTCAAAAGAGCATACGCGAATGGCCAGGAGGTCTATGAAAAATGATCAACATTAAGCTTCGGGAAAATGCAAATTGAAAACAATATCACCTCACATCACTTAGAATGGGTATTATAAAAACAAAACAATAGAAAGATCATAGCATTGATGCGGATGTGGAGAATGGGAGACCCTTGCACGTTGCTGGGGAGATGTCACTGAGCACAGTCATTGTGGGAACCCCTGGGGGCGGTCTTTCAAAAAACTACAAGCAGAGCTACCACATGACCTAGCTGTGCCTCTCTTGGGCATCAGTTCAAAGGATCTGAAGCATAAGTCAGAGAAATTTCACGTGGCCTTATTTACAATATTTCAGACACGGAGTCAACCTCAGAGTCAATCATCAGATAAATGCAGGAAGGACATGTGGTACTGGCACACAGGGGGTGAAAGGAGAGAATCCTGTCCTTTGCGAACATGGGTGAACATGGAGGACACTATATTAAGTGAAATAAGCCAGGTACAGAAAACAAATACTGGGTGGTCTCCTTTCCTAAAAATGCCAAACACCTGGAAGTAGAGTAGGATGGCGGTTACCAGGGGCTTAAGGTTTGAGTGGAGAGGAGGAATGGGAAGGTATGGACAAATGTTACCAAGTTTTGGCTGGACAGAGACAATACGGCTGAGAGATCTATTACATAGCATGATCGCTAAAGTTAAAGATACTGCGTAGATCCAAACTATAAACATGGGTGTGCAAACATCAGCACACTGCAGGCTAACTGAGAGCATTGCTATGTGTCCAAGGAAGGGACAGGCATTTAATTCTTAAGTGTGTCTCTCACATGCCTAAGCCCCGCCTCCTAATTTCCCTGGCATGACCATCCAGTGCTTGGCTCTTTCCGATGGATGGTGGAAGTGCTGTAGAATCCAGCTTCCCCAAATCCTTCAGTCAGGAGGCAGGGTGAAGAGCTGCTGGGAGGCAGGAGCCCGGGACAGAGGCCCCAGCCCCCTGCAATAAGGCCCCGAGCAAGAACCTGTACCTCTGAGTGCTGATGTCCCTGCACAGAGGGAATGCAGACGTGGTCCCACTCTGCCCCTCTGAGGTCGTGTCAGTGCTGCCCATCCCAAAGGCCTAGGAAGGCCCAGGCAGAAGGGCTGTCTGTCCTGCAGTCTGGGCCCGCTGATCCAGTGGATTCAGCTTCCACCCCAAAAGCAACAGCCTGTTGGCCACAGGAGCCGGGAGCTTGCCAGGCGCAGGCCGGCTTGGGCTGTAAACACTTCCTACTGCTGGGAGGGGAAAGAGGTTGTGGTCCCCTGGGTCCCCCGGACGCTGTTCCCCTCCACTGTTCCAAGTGGCCATTGAGGAATCTGGCCCGGAGAGCGGGAACTCCCAGGCTGGCAGGACACACCGTCCGAGGCCCCGGGCTGTCGGGCCCCGCACACGGGCTTGCTCCACTGTTGGGCAATGCCATAATGGTTATTTCCAGTATTTTGCAAGAAGCAATGTTTATGTGGTGTTTTGCCACTGGCAGTTCGCTGGTGGTTTTTGGTGGGTGCCAAGCCAGCCTCCCCGGCTGCAGCTCTGGAAGCGTGCAGGGAGCATCCAGGGCTGAGTCGCCCCCTGTGGGGCTGGGCCTGTAAGCAGGGCATCACTCAGAGGGCACAGCCACGCGTAGCGGGGCGCCGTGACCTCCACGCTGCCCAGCCAGACCCTCTACTCGGTCCCCCAGGCCTGGGCCAGGCTGTGTGGCCACTGCCACCATCTGCATGGTGCTAGAGGCCTGATCCCAAGGCACTGGGCTAGGTCTGCAGAGGCAAACCTAAAAGGCAGACCCTGTCCTTCCTCCCTGCTACACAGAAGGGCCAACGCACTCCAGACTGGTCACCACCCCAGCTGTCCTACCCCGTGTCTCCTCTTCACCAGCACCTCTAGGCTGTGCTTAAGGGCCAATTCAGGAGCTGGCGAGCTGCTTGGCTCCTCCCTTAAGGCCCTGTCCCATGTTAGGTTGATCCTCCTCTTGCGTTGATATCCCATAGCGCCTTTGGCCTCTTTCCAGGCATCCCCTGGGCTAAGTCCCCTCCATCTCTGTAGAGTCAGGGCCAAAACCTCCACCTGGACTCCTTGCTGCCCCTTTCCATCCTCACCCCTACACACACACACACACACACACACACACACACACTAGCATGAAGAGTAGACTCCTGGCACCAGAACCTCCCTGGCTCCCAGGAGCTCTCGGCCTCTGCTATAAATACAATTCTCCTGCTATGAAACACCCCAGCCAGCTTCTCAGCCTCCAAGGCTCCCCTTCCAGGGACCTGGGCAAAGGGGGCTTGTCAGTCCAGCTGACCCAGGCTTGGAATGATCATCAGAATGTGCAGGAGAGGGAGAGGTCCCCTCAAACCCCTCCAACAGCTGCCATGCACTCACCAGGGGAGCCACCGATCACACTGATGGCCCGCCTACCAGCCAGTCTCTTGACTGTCCAGAGCCCAGAGTTCCCCCAGGTTTGGCCTGAGGAGAACGGGGCTCCCCTAACAGAGGTATGTCCCACAGCTCAGAATGGGGTGTCCTACCCTGGAGATAAATCTGCTCATTAAGTTAAATTGATTTCTGACAAAAATGCCTAGAATAAGGGTGGATAAAGGACAGTTTCCTCAATAAATGATGTTGGAATAACTTAATTCTATATGTAGAAAAATGGAATTAGGCCCTCATCCATATCATATACAGAAACCAACTCAAAATGAATTGAAGACTCAAATGTAGTATCTGCAACTCCAAGACCACTAGAGAAAAGTGGAAAAGATCCATGCCATTGGTCTGAGCAATGATTTTTTTGGATTTGACCCTTAAAATCACCAGCAATAAAAGCAAAAATAGATAACAAGGATTCCATCAAACTGAAAATCTTCTGCATACAGAAAGTGACCCAAGTATGGGAAGATGACCTACAGAATGGGAGGAAATCTTCTCCAACCATATTTATGATGAGGTTAGTATCCACAATAGAGAAAGAATTCAAATAACTCAATATCAAGAAAATAAACATCCCAATTAAAAATAAGCAAAGGAGTGGAGTAAACATTTCTCAAAAGATGGCTTACAAATGGCTAACAGGTAAATGGACAAAAACACTCAATTGTAGTAAGCACCAAGGAAATGCAAATTCAAACTACAGTAAGCTATCACCGCACACCTGTCAGAACAGCTATCACCAAAAACAAAACAAAACGGAATGAAACAAAGCAAGCTTTGGCAAGGGTATGGAGAAAAGAGGACACTTGTATGTTGTTGGTGGGAATGAAAATTAGTGCAGCAATTATGAACTATACTGCGGAGGTTCCTCACAAAACTAAAACAAGAGCTACTGTATAACTCAGTCTTTCTTCTAGTATCTAGGCAACAGATGTGACATCAGTGTATGGAAGGGACACCCACACTCCCACATCCTCTGCAGCACTTTTCACAGTGGCCAAGGGATAGTGTCCACTGGTGGATAACTGGATTCATATAAAGTAGATATGAGGAGTGATCACAAAATGCAGTAAATATTTAAACGTTTACCAAATATTATTACAGTAAAAGACACATTGTCATTAATCCCCCTAAAAATACTTTCCCTCCTTTCAAAAACATGTATTCCATCATCCTTGCCTCTTTCTGCCGCAGTTCTGGAAGTCCTCTTTCATGAGCATCTTTAGTTGCATTGCGGCAGCTACTTTGATGTCCTGTATCAGTTCAAAATGTTTCCCTTTCATGGTCATTTTGACTTTGGGAAAGAACCAGAAGTAGCATGCTGCCAGGTCCAGCCAATAAGATAGAGGAGGACATGCTGTGATATTTTTTTTTTTTAGAAATTGCCATAAATGTTTTTAGTAAGTCAAGGCATGGAGACAGTCACAATGACAGTCACAAAGAAGGACTTCTAGAACTGCTTCAGAAAGTGACAAAAACAGTGGGAATGTGTTCTAAGCAAAGGGAGGTGAGGGGAGGATTTTAAGGGGATTAATGGCAATGCCTTTTACTGTAACAAGTACTTGTATTTTTTAAATCATTCAATATGTATAAAATATTCCCATCCTCATAATGGAATAGTGCCCAGGTTTTGAAAAGAAGGGGACTCTGACGCTTGTGCCAGGATGGATGACCCTAGAGGACATTACATTAAATGTAACAAGCCAGGCCTAGAGAAACAAATGTTCCATGATCTCACTCGTCGTGGAATCTAAAAAAGTCGATCTCGTCAAAGCAGCAGGCAGCAGCGAAGTTGCCAGGGGCTGAGGAGTGGAGGCAGAGTACTGGGGAGAGGTTCATAAAAGAAGACAAACTTTTAGGCAGAGAGGAGAATAATGTGGAGGAGGTCTGTTCTGCATTATGGTGAGGACAGTTGGTAACTGCCTGTGTATTGTTGAAGACTGACTGAAGAATAGATTTGAAGTATTCTCACCATACCAAAAAAACCAACCAACCAACCGATGACTAAGTATGTGGGTGTATATTAATTAACTCCATTTAAAACAACACATTTTACCACAAATGTATGCAATTTGTATTTATTTTTCAATGAAAAACAAGCAAGCAAACAAAAAAGTAAGAACAGTTGCCTCATGTGGCCCCAATCTGAGACCGAGAGGCTTTGGAAGGGGTGCTCTGTGAGGACACTGGGGAGGAATGAGGAGCACCTTCCCCTCTGGGGCAGGGTCTTGCTCCCACTCACCCCCTGAGACTCAGTTTCCCCTATGGGGCTTCTGGAGGAGCCGAGTGGTCTGGAAGCCATCCTGAGCTGGCACCCGCCTGTTTCTGTGTGTCTTGCTCCAGGATCCCCGCCCTGAACTTTAGCACCTGTCCTCGTAGGCACGACCTTGTGTTGCTTCTCCACTCTGGGATCCGGTGAGGTCTCTGTGACCCAGCTTTCCCTTCTCTGGCACTCTGGCCTATTGTGGGATGGACTCTCTCCTTCCGATATCCCAGCCCCTGACCTTCCCCACCTGACCTGCCTATGCCCAGGCCCAGAGCAGCAGCAGCAGTGCAGCCATTCAGAGCGAGAAATAAAGAGTGACCCCATGCAGATGCTGACATGCAGGTGCGCGTCCCAGCCGCACTCCAGCTCGAGGAGCTCTGTGCAGCTGCGGTGAAGAGCTCGGGCTGTGCTGTGCTCTGTGCTTCCTTCATTGCCCCAGGAAGGCAGTATCTGTAAGAGAAGAGTAAGGACACAGGCATATGGTGGGTGGAATGAATGGAACCCCAAGACCTGAGACCCAGGACAAGAGCCAGGATGGGCACATGGGAGCACACACACCTTTGGAAGGGGGAGCACTCAATGAGATCAGCAATGTGGAATTGTCTGAAGCAGCAGTGAGGAGCCAGCAGTTGGACTCTGGAGAACTCCACCAACAAAATCCCAGTCCCAGCCCCGACGTCCAGAGGACAAGATCAGCTCCATACCCAGCACATTTCTGGGATTAAATATGGACACTATCATAATACTGTAAACACCAGAGGTGTTTTACTACTTTTATTCTCCCTTGTTTGTCTGATTGGCTATGCCTTTCCTGTGTGGTTTGATGTTGTCTTCGTTTGTTCTGTATTTTGTAGCTATTTTTAAAAATTTTTTTATTTTTAAAGATAAACAATGAAAACACATTAACAAACAAACAGACATAAACAAAACAACACCCAAACAATAGAAGCAATAGGAATTTCAGACAAGGTGATAAAAAATTAACAATAGATATTGTATTACATATTGTTATCTTCAAATTGCTTATTCAGTTAAACAAATATAGGCATTTAATATTGATTGAATTAAACAATAACTATTCCTTTCAATAAAGCAATAGAAGTCAGTAGTATGAATCTCTCAGTTATACTGTGTGTGTGTGTGTATACATATATTTTCCCTTCTTTCTTTTTCTCTTTTCCCTCATCCCAGTTGTTCCCTCCGTTTGAACAGTTTCTTTCCCTTTCATAATATCTATTATACCTTTCAGATTTTATTTATTCTTTCAGGTTCCTACACTAGCGAGACAATATGGTATTTACACATGTGGGTCTGATTTATTTCACTTATGAGAATGGACTCTAGTTGCATCCATCTACCTGTGAAAGCCTCAAGTTTATCTTTCTTTATAACTGAGTAATATTCCATTATGTAAAAATACCACATCTTTTTTATCTATTCTTCAGTTGATGGGCATTTGGGTTGCTTCCATGATTTAGCTATTACAAATTGAGCAGCTATAAACGCCGGTGCACATATATTGCTGTGGTATGATGTTGTAGTTCTTCTGGAAAAATACCACAAGGGAAATAGCTGGGTTGAATGGGATCTCTAGTCCTACTTTACTGAGGAATCTCCAGACTGATTTCCATAGGGGTTGCACCCGTCTACTCTCCCACCAACAGTGGAGAAGTGTTCCTTTCTCTGCACAGCCTTGCCAGCATTTGTTATTGGTTGATTTCTTGATGATAGCCATTCTCTCCGGGGTGAGATGAAATCTCAGTA
>NW_004955538.1:642875-644516 GCF_000276665.1 Chinchilla lanigera | reverse complement strand
CAAAAACTTTTCAATAAGATGAGATCCCAGTTGTTGATTCTTTGAAGTATTTCCCTTGCAGTTTGGTTTTTGTTCATGAACTCTCTGCCTACCCCTATGTCTTCTAGATTTTTATCTAGATTCACTTCCCGTAGATTTAGTGTTTCTGTTTTAATGTTTAAATCTTTGTCCATTTTGATTTGAGTTTGGTGCATGGTGATAGACATGGGTCTGGATTCAGTCTTTGACATGTGGTGAGCCAGCTTTTCCAACACCATTTATTAAAGAGGCTATCTTTCTTCCACTGAACAGGTTTGGCCCTTTTGTTAAAAATAAGTTGGCTGAGTGTGTTTGTGGTTGTGGCTGCACCTTCCAGTCTGTTCCACTGATCTTCAGGGCTTTTCTTTCCAGCACCATGTTGATCTTAACCCTGTGGCCTTGTAGTATAATTTCAAGTCAGGGACTGTGATATCACTTGACTTGTCTTTGTTGCCCAGGATTGCTTTTGCTATTCTAGGTCTCTTCTGGTTCCAGATGAATCTTAGGAATGTTTTCTCTAGATCTGTGAGGTATACTAATGGTATTTTGCTTGGGATTGCATTGAATCTGTACAACAATTTTGGGAGTATGGCAATTTTCATGATGTTGGTTCTTCCAATCCATGAGCAAGGAATATCTTTCCATTTTCTGAACTCTTCTTCAATCTCCTTCTTCAGAGTACAGTAGTTTTCATTGTAACGATGTTTCACTTCTTTTGTTAGATTGATTCTTAAGTATTTCAATTTTTTGGATGCTATTGTGAAAGGTATGGTTTCCTTAATTTCTTTCTCGGTGTGTTTGCTATTTGTGTATAGGAATGCTACTGATTTTTGAGTATTGAATTTGTATCCAGTTATGCTACTGAATTTGTTGATTAATTCTAGGAGTCTTTTGGTGGAGTTTTTGGGGTCTTCCATGTAGAGTATCATGTCATCTGTGAATAATGATAATTTCACTTCTTCCTTTCCTATCCTTAATCCCTTTATTTCTCTGTCTTGTCTAATTGCTCTGGTTAATGTTTCCAAAACTATGTTGAATAGGAGTGGTGACAGTGGACATCCTTGTCTTGCTCCTGATTTTGAAATGAAAGCTTTCAGTTTTTGTCCATTTAGTATGATATTGGCTATTGGTTTGTCATAGATGGCTTTGATCAGATTGATTTAAAGACTATCTATACTTATTCTCTGCAGGGTTTTTATCATGCACGAATGCTGGACTTTGTCAAAAGTTTTTTCTGCATCAATGGAGATGATCATGTGGTTTTTGTCTTTGAATCTATTGATATGGTGTATTACATTAATTGATTTGTGTGTACTGAAACATCCCACATCCTTAGGAAGAATCCCACTTGGTCATGGGGTATAATTTTCTTGATGATTAGCTGCATTCTATTTGCTAATATTTTATTGCGTATCTTTGCTTCTGTATTCATTGGTGAGATTGGCTGTAGTTTTCTTTCTTGGTTGGGTCTTTCTCTGGTTTTGGTATTAATATAATATGTGCCTCCCGAAATGAGTTAGGGAGAATTGCTTTCTTTTCAGTTTCATTGAAGAGTTTGAGAAGAATTGGCATTAAATATTCTCTGAATTTCTTGTAGAATTCAGCTGTGAATCCATCATGACA
>NW_004955538.1:625677-627283 GCF_000276665.1 Chinchilla lanigera | reverse complement strand
AAAAAATCAGCAAAGAAATATCAGAACTGAACCAAACTTTTGAACAAATGGACTTAATAGATGTTTTCAGACTGTTCCATCCAACATTATCAGTATACACATCCTTCTCAGCTGCACATGGAATGTTCTCTAAAATAGACCATATACTAGCCCACAGAACATGCTTAAGTAAATTCAAAAGAATTGAAATTATCTAAGGTATATTATCTGACCACGGTGCAATGAATTTAGAAATTATTGACCAAAAAACTCCATAAACACATGAAGACTGAAGAATACTGTGCTGGTTTGTGTTTTTTTGCAAGGGGAAACAATATGATACAAGACACATATTTTATAAGATTATTTATAATAGTCACCCAAAGAATCGTACAGAAGAGAGTGCAGAAAATCTGTCCACACACTAAAGACCAAAGAGTCTAATCGAGGGCCTGGATCCCAAGATAATGTCCTGAATGAGTCCAGCTGAAGAACTAGAGCTTGTAACAATGCTTCCCATGAGTCCAACTGGAGTCGTAGAGCCCATAAAAATATCTCAGGCAGGTCTGCTTCATAAATCTGGGCTGGAAGATCCAAAGATCATTGGTGGAATCTAGAAAGTCTGAGCCAGTGGGATGAAGGATCTGTGCTAGCAGGCTGAGGGATCTACACTGGAGCCAGGAAGTGATGCTCAAAATTAGAACCAGAGCTCCCCTGAAAAGTACCACAGTCATCTTCAGTAATAGTAAGTTCCCAAGCTCATCTGATGATCAGGAAATCCAAGTTCCCATCAGGAAATCCAATGTGACAAGCTTCTCCAGGAGACTGAGCTGTGCACCATCTTTCCCTCTGTAGCCAGGAAGTGAAGAATGAGTAGCAGAGCTCCTGCAAAGTGAACCAAAGCCATTCTCAGTGCCAACAAGGTCCTGAGCTCCTTGGACAATGGGAACAGATGAGTTTGTCAGGAAAGCAAGCATGATAAGGTATTCAGAAAACCCAACAGCTCCTTACACCTTCTTTCTGCTTCCAACAAGCTTCAAACAGCTTCTACCAGCTCCTAACAGCCTCTTTCAGCTCCTGACAACCTGTATTCTTCTTCTCCAATTCTGGTGCTCATGCTGCCAGCAACAACCTTCATGTGGGTCTCCCACACCCAGCATCACACTTACTCAGTTCAGCTGAGTGTTACAAGTTGACCACCAGTTAGTTGTCAATCCACCACAAATACCCTCCTAAATAACCAGTGGGTCACAGATGAAATAAAGGAAGAACTTAAACATATTTACAACTAAAGGATAATGTACCTAGAGCATGCTAGAACTCATGGGATGCAAGGAAAGCAGTTCTAAGTGGGAAATTTATAGCAGTGAATTCTCATACTAGGAAAACAGAACAAGCACAAATAAACAACCTAATGTTACATCACAAACTTCTAGAAAAAGAGCAAGACAAACCCAAAGCCAATACAGGGAAGGAAATTATAAAGATCAGAGCATCAATTAACACAATGGAGAACAAGAAACAAAACAAAGAATTAATGAATCAAAGAGTTGGTTCTTTGAAAGAATAAATAAAATTGACAATCCCCTAGCAATCTTATCAAAAAAGGAAAGAAAAGATATATGCA
>NW_004955538.1:621858-624838 GCF_000276665.1 Chinchilla lanigera | reverse complement strand
AAAGTAATTAGACAAGAGAGAGAAAAAGAATAAAGATGGGAAAGGAAGAAGTGAAATTATCCTTATTTGCACATGTCATGATGCTTTATATAGAAGACACCAAAACCTCCACCAAAAGACTCATAGAATTAATAATCAAATTTAGTTGAGTAGATGAATACAAAGTCAATACTCAAAAATCAATAGCATTTCTGTACACAAGCAACAAACTCATTTAGAGACAATTTAGGGAGCGCACATCATTCTTAATAGCATCCAAAAAATGAAACACTTAGGAATCAATATAAAAAAGGAAGTAAAGGATCTACATTTTGAAACTTAGAGCAAACTGAAAAAGTAGGTTGCAGAGGCTATCAGAAAATGGAAAGATATCCCTTGATCATAGGTAAGAAGAACCAACATACAGAAAATGGGCATACTCCCAAAATTGTTATGCAGATATAATGCAATTCCAATCAAACTACCATTAGCATACATCACAGAACTAGAGAAAACACTCCTAAACTTCATCTGAAAGCAGAAGAGACCTAGAATAGCAAAGGCAGTCCTGGGCAACAAAGGCAAGGTAGGTCATCTTCAAAAATCCCAGTGAGCCAACAACCCAGCACTCCCTGATCATGGTGTGAGGCAAGCAGAGCCCGCATCATGTTCTGGGGCCTCAATGCTCACACCCAGCATGACCCACAACCCTGAGGGCTTGAGCTGAAACCCAGAGAGTCAGCAGCCTTGGGGACTCCACACTCACTCCTACCCTGCAGGCATGGGAACTGGGTTGGATCCTGAAGCCTGAGAGACCATGACCTGCACCCTCCCACATCCTTGTGGAAGCTTGGCTGAACCCCAGGCAGCTTCAGGATCACCAGTAAGCCTCCCCCTTTGGCCTGGGAGCCAGCTGAATGCAAGAAAGTTTTGGTAACCTCTGGAAGCCAACTTTCCTACCACACACCAGCAGTGGAGCGATGCTGAACAATGGGGACCTTCACATCCTTGCTCCACCACTCCAACACCATTGTGGGAGTAAGGCTCATTTCCAGGAAACCTCTGGATCTTCAAAAATGACAAAACAAAGGAGCAAAATGCAATCTCACACCTTTACCCTACCCAGAAAAAGTCCAGAAGACATCAACACAGAAGAGCCTGGAAGCCATACTCCTGAAATATCTTAAATGATAGCAACTGAAGTAAAGAAAAACTCCATCAGGACTTAGAAGACATCAGAGCAGAAATAATCTCTCAGGTAAAAAAAAGTAATCATAGCAATAATGAAAGAATTGCTCAGCACATCCAAAGAGGACACTGATAAAAAAAATAGAGGAACATAGAAAATTCATGGAAACCTTGACTGAACAATATACAAATAACTAGAATGCATGAAACAGATTCAAACAGATATCTAGGGAATTAAAAATTCCATCAAAAGCTGGCAAAATCATCTGAATGAAGCTGAAGACAGACTATCAGACCTTGAAGACAGCATTGCTGCAAATGAGTGTGAAAGGAAGGATCTCTTAAAAACAACAAGAAACCAGGAAATAATAATTCAACAACTGAAAGGCAAAAAGCAATGTAAGATTAATAGACATCAACAAAGCACTAAGTGTCAACACAAATGACATATAGAGAATATTTGAAATAATAATAGCAGAAAATCTCCCAGGCATGGAAGAAGAATTGGACATACAGATAATCGAAGCATATAGAACTTCAACTAACCATAACCAAAATAAATCTACACCCAGACATCTAGTGATCAAGTTCCCAGAAACTCAACAAAAGATCAGAATATTAAAAGCTGTTAGAGAAAAGGAACAGATCGCTTATAAGGGAAAGCCCATCAGAATCATGGCAGATTTCCCAACACAAACCATCAAGTCAAGAAGAGCTTGGAGTGAAGTATTTCAGATCCTGAAAGAAGACAACTTCCAACACAGACTGATGTACCCTGAAAAACTATTATTCAAATTTAATGGAGGAATAAAATATTTCTATGATAAAGAACAACTGAAGAAATTCATGAGCACCAAACTAATCCTACAAAGTACTAAAAGATATTCTAGAAGGAGATAAAACAGATGACAACATCAAGAACAACAACAGAAAGTAACCACCAAACAGAGCAAGAAATTAAATAGAAGGAAAAAGGAGGAACCAACAGCAGGAAAAAACATGAGAAAGATAATCCAATACACATCAGTTATAATCATCAATGTAAATGGTCTCAAGGCACCAATCAAAAGAAGCAGAGTGGATCAGGAAACAAAACCCAACTCTATGCTGTATACAACAGACACATTTAACTCAAAAGGAAATTCATAGCCTGAAAATCATAGGATGGAAAATAATACTCCATGCAACAGGAACCCAGAAAAAGCAGGTGTAACTTCTCGGTTTGCAGACAACATGAACTTGAAACCAAGAACAATCAAAAGAGATAAAGAAGGTCACTACATACTTGTGAGGGGGAAACTTCAAGAGGAAGAGAAAATGATCATAAACGTCTATGCACCAAATACAGGAGCATCCAACTATATAAGACATATTTTAACAGACATGAAAAATGAAATCAGCAGCAACACAGTCATAACAGGGGACTGTAACAGCCCATTGTCACAAAGATATAGATCAATTAGACAAAAAAATCAGCAAAGACATAACAGAATTTAGACAAACTTGTGAACAAATGGACTTAGGAGACCTGTAGAATGTTCCATCCAACAGCATCAGAATACACTTTCCTCTAAGCTGCACATGGGATGTTCTCTAAAATATACCATATGCTAGCATGGAGAATGTGCTTAAGTAAAAGCAAAGGAATTGAAATAATCTCATGTATGCTAACAGACCATAGAGTAATGAAACTGGAAATTAATGATGAAAGAAATTTAAAAACTTCATAAACACATGGAAATAGAATAACACCTTCCTGAACAACCAATGGGTCACAGATGAAATCAAGGTAGATGTTGAACACTATTTATAA
>NW_004955538.1:617102-618275 GCF_000276665.1 Chinchilla lanigera | reverse complement strand
CCTGAGACACAGAACAACAACAGATCCCTGCTTCGCCACTCCTGCACCATTGTGGCAGTAAGGCTCAGCTCTAGGAAACTTCTGAATCTTCAAAAATGACAAAACAAAGGAGCAAAACACAATCTCACACCTTTATCTTACCCAGAACAAGTCCAGGAGACATCAACACAGAAAAATCTGGAACTCATACACCTGAAATACCTGAAATGATAACAATGGAAGTAAAGAAAAACTCCATCAGGCCTTAGAAGACATCAGAGCAGAAATAATCTCTCAGGTAAAAAAAGAAATGACAACAATAATGAAAATTATTCAACATATCCCAAGAAGACATTGATAAGAAAATAGAAGAGCATAGACAACACATGGAAACCTTTAGGAAACAATATAGAAAAGAACTAGAATGCATGAAACAGACTCAAACAGATACCAGGAAATTAAAAATTCCATTGAAAGCTGGCAAAATTGCCTGAACAAAGCTGAAGATAGACTGTCAGACCTTGAAGACAACATTCCTGCAAATGACTGTGAAAGGAAGGATCTCTTAAAAACAACAAGGAACCAGGAAATAACAATTCAATAACTGCAAGATGAAGCAAAGGGAAACAATGTCAGATTAATAGGTATCAATGAAACAGCAGGCATCATCGCAAATGACATAAAAAGACGATTTGCAGAAATTATAGTAGAAAATTTCCAAGGGATGGAAAAAGAACCAGACATACAGATAAGTAAAGCATATAGAACTCTAGTTAATCATAACCAAAATAAATCTACATCCAGACATATAGTGGTCAAGGTCCCAGAAACTCAGCAAAAGATCAGAATATTAAAACTGTAAGAGAAAATCAACAGATTTCTTATAAAGGAAAGCCCGTCAGAATCATGGCAGATTTCCCAACACAAACCATCAAATCAAGAAGAGCTTGGAGTGAAGTATTTCAGGTACTGACAGAAAACAACTTCCAACCCAGACTGATGTACCCTGCAAAACTATTCTTCAAATTTAATAGAAAAATAAACTATTTTCATGATAAAGAACAACTGAAGAAATCAGTGAGTGCCAAACCAATACTACAAAGAGTACTAAACGATATTCTAGAAGGAGATAAAACAGATATCAACATCAAGAATGACAACAGAGGGGCTGGGGATTTAGCCCAGTGGCACAGC
>NW_004955538.1:614531-615547 GCF_000276665.1 Chinchilla lanigera | reverse complement strand
TGAATTCTGCAAGAAATTTAGAGAAGATTTAACACTAATTCTTCTCAAAATCTTTAATGAAATTGAAAGGGAAGGAATTCTCTCCAACTCATTCCTGTAAGCAATTATTATCTTAATATCAAAACCAGAGAAAAATCCAAGCAAAAAAGAGAACTACAAGCCAATCACATTAATGACTATAGATGCAAAAATTCTCTACAAAAACCTATCAAATAGAATAGAACAAATCATCAAACAGTTTATACACCATAACCAAGTGGGATTCCTCCTAGGAATGCAGGGATGGTTCAATATATGCAAATCAATTAATGTAATACACCATGTCCATAGAGCCAAAGACAAAAATCATGTGATCATCTCCTTCAATGCAGAAAAAGCTTTCAGTAAAGTCCAACACTCATTCATGATAAAAACTCTACAGAAAGTAGAGTAGGAATAGATGGCTTTTACCTCAAGCTGATCAAAGACTTCTATGATAAACAAACAGTTAACATCATACTAAATGGTCAAAAAGTAAAAGCTTTCATTTTAAAATCAGGAACAAGACGAGGATGTCCACAGTCACCACTCCTATTCAATATTGTTCTGGAAATACTAGCTAGAGCAATTAGGCAAGAGAAAGAAATAGAAGGAATAAAGATAGGAAAGAAAGAAGCGAAATTATCATTATTTGCAGATGACATGATACTCTACACAGAAGACCCCCAAACTCCACCAAAACACATATGGATTTAATAACCAAAGTCAGTACTGTAGCTGTATACAAAGTTAACACTCAAAAATCAATAGCATTTCTGTACACAGCAACAAACAGACTGAGAAAGAAATTAGGGACATTACACCTTTCACAATAGCATCTAAAAAGATGAAATACTTAGGATTCAATCTAACAAAAGAAGTAAAATATCTGTACAGTGAAAACTATAGTGCTCTTGAAAAAGAGATCAAAGAGGATATCAGAAAATGGAAGATATGCCTTGCTCACTGATTGGAAGAATTAACATTGTGAAAATGGC
>NW_004955538.1:611517-612964 GCF_000276665.1 Chinchilla lanigera | reverse complement strand
AGTTTTTAATGTTCTGACCAAATTTGCATGCTTATGTCCGATAATCTGAGGAACTGATTGGAAGGCAGCAATATGCAATGGAACAATCATGGTGAATTCCTACCACCTTGTCTAGTGAAACTGCAGTATGTCTAATGCTTTATCTAAAAATTATTTTTTATTCTCTTTAATGGTTTGAACAATCTTGCCTTCTTACATCTGGTATCTGAGCAACATAGTTGAAGATAGCAATATGTAATAGAACAATCACTGTTAATTTCTATCATTTTGCCTTGAAACCCTGTATCACTTTTAATGTTCTTGCTTTGTTTCATTTATGTTTGTGATGTTGTTATGCTGCTATTGTTCTCTGCATTTTCTCATTTATTACTCTCTTTGAAACAAAAGAAAAAAATTAAGAAGAGACCATGAAAAACAGTCCAACTGCTACAAGATAAGGCAAACAAGGATAACATGAGATTGATTGGGGTCAATGAGAAAGCTGGAGGCAGCACAAAGGATATTAAAAAACTCTTCACAAAAATTATGGCAGAAATCTTCCCAAATGTGGATAAAGAATTTGACACACAACATCAACACAGAAGAGCTTGGAAGTCATACACCTGAAATTTCTGAAATGGTAGCAATTGAAGTAAACAAACAACTCCATCAGGCCATAGAAGATGTCAGATCAGAAATAATGTCTCAGGTAAAAAAAGAAATGATTATAATAACGAAAGAACTGCTTAGCACATCTAAGCAAGACATAGATAAGAAAATAGGGGAGCATAGAAGAATGATGGAAACCATGAAAGAACAATATAGGAAAGAATTAGAATGCATGAAACAGATTCAAACAGATATCCAGGAAATTAAAACTTCCACTGAAACCTGGCAAAACTGCTTCAGTGAAGCTGAAGATAGATTTTCAGACCATGAAGATAGCATTGCAGCTAAAGATTTTAAAAGGAAGCATCTCTTAAAAATAACAAGGGGCCAGGAATACCGCTCAGTGGTGCAGTGCCTGCCTGGCAAGTGTGAGGTGCTGAGCTCAATTCCTGGTACCAAAAAAAAAAAAATGAAAAAATAAAATAAAATAGAAGAAACAGAAAATAACAATGAACCAGGAAATAACAATCATATAGCTACAAAATCAAGCAAAGAAAAACAATGTAAGAGCAATAGGTGTCAATGAAACAGCAGGCATCAACACACATGACATAAAAAGACGATCTGCAGAAGTAATAGAAGAATGTTTCCCAAGTACGGAGAAAGAATCTGACATACAGTTACATGAGACATATAGAAAACCAATCACCCATAACCAAAATAAATCTACCCAGGACATATAGTAATCAAGATCCCAGAAATTCAGCAAAAGAAGAGAATATTAAAAGCTGTTAGAGAAAAGAAATACATCACATATAAAGGAAAGCCCATCAGAATCATTGCAGATTGCTCAACACAA
>NW_004955538.1:586928-589782 GCF_000276665.1 Chinchilla lanigera | reverse complement strand
GTTTGTAACTCTGTAATGTCTGTACTGATCCTTTGCTATTTTGTAAAACGTTGTTGATCTGTTAGTATTTTCCTCCTTTTATTTCTAAAATTAAAACAAAAAAACATAATTCAACAAATCTTCAAGAAGATTATACACCACGACCTGGTGGAATTTATCCCAGGAATGCATGGATGGTTCAATCTATGCAAATCAATAAATGTAATACACCGTATAAACAGAGCCAGAGACAAAAATCACATGATCATCTCAATAGATGTGGAAAAAGATTTTGATAAAGTCCAGCACCCATTCATGATAAAAACCCCACAGAAAATAGGAATAGATGACCTTTCTCTCAATCTGATAAAAGCCATCTATAACAAAAAAATGGCCAACATCATACTAAAACTGAAAGGACAAAAACTGAAAGGTTTCACTCTAAAGTTAGCAACAATGCAAGGATGTCCACTATCACCACTTCTTTTCAACATAGTTTTGGAAACTTTAGCCAGAGCAATTAGACAATGTAAGATTTTAGTGCTATTGAAAGACACTGAGAGATGTAAAAACCCTTTACTGCTGGCATGGGAGGGTTGCAGGAGATAGTAAGGACTCTCAGAGGAAGGAGCTGGGGAATGGGTTTTTATTAGGTTGGATTAAGGGTGGAATTGATATGGGGAGGCGAGGTGTTGTATCTTGAGGAGATTTGGGGATTGTTGGTGCACATGTAAAAAGGGAGCAGGAAGTTTATTTTTGGTGTCTGAGGAAGAACAAAGAAGTGTGTCCTGTCTGACACCATTTTGGGGATTCTAGGTGCCTATCAGACAAGAGAGAGAAATAAAAGGAATGAGGATAGGAAAGGAAGAAGTGAAATTATCTTTATTCACAGATGATGTGATACTCTACACAGAAGACCCCAAACACTCCACCAAAAGACCCCTAGAGTTAATAACCAGATTCAGTTGCGTGGCTGGATACAAAGTCAATACTCAAAATCAATAACATTCTAGTACACAAACAAAAAACTTATTGAAAGAGATTACAGAATCCACACCCTATACAGCAGCATCCAAAAAAATAAAATAATTAGGAGTCAATCTAACAAAGGAAGTAAAAGATTTATATATGGAAAATTACAGTACTCTGAAAAGGGAGATTGAAGAGGATATCAGAATGTGGAAAGCTATCCCTTGCTCTTGGATAGGAAGGACCAAGATAGTGAAAATGGCCATACTTCCAAAATTGTCATAAAGATGTAATGCAGTCCCAGTCAAAATACCAGTGGCATACCTCACAGAAGTAGAGAAAATACTCCTACAATTCATCTGGAACCAGAAGAGACCCAGAATAGCAAAAGCGATCCTGGGCAACAAAGACAAGTCAGGAGACATCACAATCCCTGACCTGAAATTATACTACAGAGCTACTGTGATAAAATCAGCATGGTACTGGCAAGAAAACAGACCAGAGGATCAATGGAACAGACTTGAAGAAATAGACACAACCACAAACACACTCAGCCACCTTATCTTTGATAAAAGGGCCACACATATCTCCTGGAAAAAAGATAGCCTCTTTAATAAATGGTGCTGGAAAAATTGCCTCTCTACGTGTCAAAGACCCATGTAAAAGTAGACCCATATTTACACCATTCACTAAACTGAAGTCAAAATGGATCAAAGATCTAAACATTAAAGCAGAAACACTAAATCTACGGCAAGAGAAAATAGGTCGAAATCTTGGTGACACAGGAAGAGGCACAGCTTTCATGAACGAAAGCCAAACTGCATAGGAAACACCTCAAAGAATCAACAACTGGGATATCATCCTATTAAAAAGCTTTGTACTTCAAAGGAAATCACAAACAAAGTGAAAAGACAACCCACACAGTGGGAAAACATTTTAGTTAACTGTCCCTCAGGCAAAGGACTTATACCTAGAACATATAAAGAATTGAAGAAACTCAGATCCACCCCCCCCCAATTCCAAGACTCAGTTGAAGCATGGGCATCTGAGATGAATACATACTTCTTAGATGAAGAAATACAAATGACAAGCAAATATATGAAAAATATTCAACATCACTGGTCAATTGAAAGATGTAAATTAAAACAACACTGAGATTCCATCTCACCCCAGTAAGAACAGTGATCATCAAGAAATCAACCAATAAAAAGTGCTGGAAGAGCTGTAGGGGAAAAGGAACTCTTCTGCACTGTTGGTGGCAATGTAGACTGGTGTAACCAGTTTGGAAATCGGTGTGGAGTTTCTTCAAAAAATTAGGATTAGAGGTTCCATTTAACCCAGTAATTCCCCTTTTGGGTATTTTCCTAGGTTTAAAAACATCATACCACAGAGATATATGTGCACCCATGTTCATAGCAGTACAATTTGTCATAGCTAAATTTTGCAAACAAGTTAAATGCCTATCAACCGAGGAATGGATAAAAAAGATGTGGTATTTTATACAATGGAGTATTACTCAGCAATAAAGATAAACTTGAGGCCTTTATAGGTAAATGGATGCAATTGGAGACCATATTCATAAGTGAAGTAAATCAGACCCACACATGTAAACACTGTATTGTCTCTCTAGTGTAAGAACTTAAAAGAGTAAACAAAACTGAAAGGTACAATAGATATTGTAAAAGGGAAAGAAACTACTCAATAGGAAAGAACAACAGGAATGAGGCAAAGAAGAAAAGAAAGAAAGAAGGGAAAATATATATACATACACACAAGGTAGCTAAGATAATTTTACTACTAATTTCTATTGTTTTTTATTTTAAAATTAAAAGGAGGAAAATATTAACAGACAGACAACATTTTACAAAATAGCAAAGGAACAGTTAAGACAGTACAGAGTTACAAA
>NW_004955538.1:583111-583888 GCF_000276665.1 Chinchilla lanigera | reverse complement strand
GTTATAAGAATGATAAACTTGATACATATGCACAGAAATGGATGCAACTTGAGACAATACTCATTAGTGAAATAAACCAATCTCACATTTGTAAACAGTATATAAAACTGAAAGGTGTAATGTAAGAAGTTGAAAGAGTAAATAAGATCAAAATTTTATAATAGGTATTGTAAAATGGGGAAAACTGGTAAAAGGAAAAAGAAACTGGAATGAGGAAAATGAGAAAAGAAGGAAGGGAAAAGCAGACACACACACACACACACACACACACACACACACACACGATAATTAAGATAGTTATGCTACTTATTGCTATTAGTTCACTGAAAAGGAAAGTTTATTCTTGTACTGTTTGATCAACTTTTCATGCCTTTAACTTGTAATATGAGCAAGTGTTTTCAAGATAATAATACATATTGTGGCCCGGGCACGGTGGTGCACACCTGTGATCCCAGCACTTGGGAGGCTGAGCCAGGAGGATTAAATAAGCCTTAACAGAGTTATAGTGAGGAACCTCAATACCCCAGTACCCTAATATCAAAAACAAGGACATTAACTAGACAAAGATACCAACAATGATATATCAGATTTAAACCACAGTTTTGAAGAAATGGACTTAACAGGTATTTACAGTGTTCCACTCAATAGCAAAAGGATAGTGTTTCTTTTCATGCAGGACATAAATCTTTCTTCAAACTAGATCACATAATAAAGATCACCTCATAAAGCATACATAAGTAAAAGGAAAAGAATTGAAGCTATCCCATGCAAATTATG
>NW_004955538.1:580651-582941 GCF_000276665.1 Chinchilla lanigera | reverse complement strand
TCACCACAGAAAGTTTTCAAAAACATATAAATTAAACAAAAGATTCTTGAATCATCAGTGGGTCACAGAAGAAATCAAGGAAGAAATTAGATAGTTTCTAGAATCAAAGGACAATGCCAGCGCAGTGTACCAAAACCTATGGGACATACTCGGGGCAGCCTTACGAGGGAAGTTCATACCTGTGAGTGCCCACTTCAGAAAAACAAAGCAAGCTCAACTAAATCCCCTAACTATGCACATCAAAGTCCTAGAAACAAGAAGAATAATCCAATTCCAAAGCTAGTACCAAGAAGTTATAAAGAGCAAAGCAGAAATTAATGAAAATGAGACAAAAAAAAATCAGTGAGTTGAAGAGATGTTTCTTTGAAGAAATAAAGAACAAACCCTTGTCTAATCTTATCTAAAAAAGGAAAAGGAAGATCCAAATCATAGCTGACACTGCTAAAATATAGAAGATTATTAATAACTCCTTTGACATGTACTCCAATAAATTAGAGAATCCATAAGAAATGAACAGATTCATAATACGCATGAATTCCCAAAACTGAAAAAAAAAGATAAATACCCTGAAAAATGCAACAGGCAATGAAATTGAAGCAGTAATTAAAAACTTACCAACCCCCTCCCACCGAGTATCTTAAGGAGTTGCCCCTGAATTTTTAAGAACTTCAGGTAATATCTAACAATATTGTTCACTCTTTAATGAATCTGAAAAGAAAGGAGTATTTCCAAATTCATTCTTGGAAGCTACCATTACCCTGATTATAAAACCAGACAAGGACCTAAATGAAAAGGAATCAAACAAGCCTTTCTATTTAATGAACATAGATTCAAAAATTCTCAACAACATACTGGCAAATAGAATGTAACAAATCATCCAAAAGATCACACATCATGACCAAGTAGGCTTCACACTAGGGATGAAGGAATGGTTTAAAATTATGGAAATAAATGTAATACATCGCATAATCAGAAGTAAAGATAAAAATCGCAGTCATCTCAAAAAATTCAGAAAAAGCCTTGAATAAAGTCCAACATCCACTCATGATAAAGACCCTGAACAAAATGGATATGAAAGGCCCTTATTTTAATCTGGTAAGAGCCACTTATGACAAACCTGTAAACATCATAACAAGTGGGAAAAAGGGGAAAGCTATTCAGCTAAATTCAGGAAAAAAAATATCCAGCATTACCACATCTATTCAGTATAGTTCTCAAAGCATTAGCTAGAGCAATCAGATAAAAGAAAGAAAGAAAAGGAATATGTATAGGGAAAGAAGAAGTCAAATCATCATTATTTGGAGATGGCTTTATCCTTTACATAGAAGACCCAAAACATTCACCAAAAAATTCCTTGAGTCAATCACCAGATTCAGTAATTTAATAAGATTACAGAAAGAAACACCAAAATAAATAGCCTTCTTGTACAGTAATAGTGGACTTACTGAGAAAAAATAATGGAAAACAGCATTCAAAATAGCACCAAAAATTTAAATACATAGGAATTAGCAGAGTGATGAAATCAAATATCTCTACAAAAAATTGGGTACTCTGAGAAGGATATTGAAGAGGACATCAGAAAATGGAAAGATGCTCTGTTCCTGGGTAGGCAGAACCAATATTATCAAAGTGGTCATATTTCCAAAATTGATATCCACATTTAACATAATCCCAATCAAAATACCAATAGCATTCCTCAAAGAACTAGAGAAAACAATCCTAAAATTCATATGTGAGCAGAAGAGCTGCAGAATACCGAAAGCAAACATGAACAAGAGAGAAATCAGGAGGCATCACAATCCTGAATTCTGAAGCCATAGTGATAAAAACAGCACGGTACTGGTCCCAAAGCAGACGTGTGGCCCAGTGAAGCTAACCACAGGATGCAGAAAAAAGCCAAAGCACATTCAGCTATGTGATCATTGGGGAAAAAAGACCAGAAACATATGCTAGAGGAAAGATGCATTCTTTCATATATGTGCTGGGGAAATTAGTTATCCACATGCAGAAGAGTGAATCTAGACACACACCTGTCACTATGTACTAAGTTAAAATAAAAATGTATCAAAGATCTAAATGTGAAGACAGAAACACTCAATCTGCTGGAACATAAAATAGGTAAGATTCTTCAGGACATAGGTAGGTATATGAAAAGACTTTCTGGACAGACAGCCAGTTGCAGAGGAAATAACACCAAGAATCAGCTTATGGGATCATATCAAATTAAAAGCTTCTGCACAGCAAAGGGGGCAGCCAACAGAGAAGTGACATTCTATAGAATAGAAAAAAA
>NW_004955538.1:572107-576011 GCF_000276665.1 Chinchilla lanigera | reverse complement strand
AGCCTTTGGGGGTCCAGGTGTGGAATGTTATGGTTTGTGTCTGAATGTCCCCACAAATCCTCATGCAGTCATGGGGCAGGCTTCTAGAGTTATGATTGATTCGTGGTCCAATGTTGGAATTATGGATGTGAGTGCTACACTTGTCCTGGAGCAGGTAGTTTGCGTAGAGTGTAATGGAGGGAAAATGCTTGCTCTTCCAGCTGCTGCTCCTCCCTTTTGATCTTGTTGCCTTTGCGATCTTCCACCACCATGAACAGTTGCCCTCTGCCATGTGCCACTCTGCCTTGCAGACAACCAAGTATGGACCAAAACCTTCATTACATTTTTACCTTCTTCATTACATTTTCCATTTTGGTTGCTGATATAGAGTTATTCAGGATTTTTACCTTCTTCATTCAGTTTTGGTAATTTATATGTATCTAGAAATCTGTCCATTTCCTCTGTGTTTTCCATCCTGTGAGATAAAGGTTTTCAAAATAGGTATTGATGATCTTCTAAACTTCTACAGGATCTGTAATGATTTCATCTCTTTCATTCCTTATTGCATGTATTTCAGTTTTTTCTTTCCTTTTTAAAATAAGGTTGGCTAGGGGTTTATCAATTTTATTTATTCTTTCAAAGAACCAACTCTTTGATTCATTAATTCTTTATACTGTTTTTTTTTAGTCTCCATTGCACTAATTTCTGCCCTGAGATTTATAATTTCCTGCCATCTCTGCACTTTGGGTTTGACTTGTTCTTCTTTTTTTAGAAGGTTGAGGTGCTGCATAAGATTGTTTATTTGTGTTCATTCTGTTTTCCTGAGGTGGGAGTTCACTGCTATAAATATCCCTCTCAGGATTGCTTTCACTGCATTCCACAGGTTCTTGTAAGTTGTATCTACATTTTTGTGTGATTGTACATAGTGTTTAATTTCTTCTTTGATTTCATCTGTGACCCATTCATTGTTTAGGAGAATGCTGTTCAATTTCCATGTTTATGGAGTTCTTGCAGTTTCCTCTGTCATTAATTTCCAATTCCATTGCACTATGGTCCAATAGTATGCATGAGACAATTTCAATTCCTTTCCATTGCCTTAAACATGTTCTATGTGCTAGTACACGCTCTGTTTTAGAGAATGTCCCATGTGCAGCTGAGAAGAATGTGTATTCTGAAGCTGTTGGGTGGCATACTCTGTAAAGTTCTCCTAAGTCCATTTGTTCACAGGTTTGGTTTAGTTCTGTTATTTATTTGCAAATTTTTTGTCTAGTTGATCTACCTCTTTGTGACAATGGTGTATTAAAGTCCCCTGTTATGATTGTGTTGTTGCTTATTTTATTTTCATGTCTGTTAAAACTTATCTTACATGATTGGGTGCTCCTGTGTTTGGTGCATAGATGTTTATGATTGTTACCTCTTCCTCTTGAAGTTTCCCCATCGCAAGTATGTAGTGACCTTCTTTATCTCTTTTCATTGTTCTTGGTTTGAAGTTCACATTGTCTACCAACAGAATAGTTACACCTGCTTTTTTCTGGGTACCTGTTACATGGAGTATTGTTTTTCATCCTTTAGTTTTCAGTCTATGAATTTCCTTGTGAGTTAAATATGTTTCTTGCATACAGCATATTGTTGGACTTTACATCTTGGTCCACTCTGCCAGTCTACTTCTTTTAGTTGGTGAATTGAGACCATTTACAATGATGGTTATAACTGATATATAGTGGCTTATATTTGTCATGTTATTTTCCTGCTGTTGGTTCCTCTTGTTTCCCTGTTTAATTGCTTACTCTGCTGTGGTTTCTTTCTGTTGCTGTTTTTGAAGTTGTGGTCTTTTTATTTCTTTCTAGAAGGTCTTTTAGTACTCTTTGTAGGATTGGTTTGGTGCTCATGAAGTTCCTCATTTGATCTTTATCATGGAAATATTTTATTTCTCCATTAAATTTGAAAGATAGTTTTGCAGGGTACATCAACCTGGGTTGGAAGTTGTTTTCTTTCAGGATCTGAAATACTTCACTCCAAGCTCTTCTTGACTTGATGGTTTGTGTTGGGAAACCTGCCATGATTCTGATGGGCTTTCCTTTATATGTGATCTGTTTCTTTTCTCTCACAGCTTTTAATACTCTGTTCTTTTGTTGAATTTCTGGGATTTTGATCACTATATGTCTGGGTGTAGATTTATTTTGGTTATGGCTGGTTGGAGTTCTATATGCCTCCATTATTGGATGTTCAATTCTTTTTCCATGCTTGGAAAGTTTCTGCTATTACTTCCACAAATAGTCTTTTTATGTCATTGGTGCTGACACCTGCTGTTTCATTGATACCTATTAATCTTCCATTGTTTTTCTCTGCTTCATCTTGCAGCAGTTGAATTGTTATCTCTTGGTTTCTTGCTATTTTTAAGAGATCCCTCCTTTCACAGTCATAAGCAGTAATGCTGTCTTCAAGATCTGAAAGTCTATCTTCAGCTTCATTCAAGCAGTTTTGCCAGTTTTGATAGAAATTTTAAATTCCTGGATATCTGTTTAAATCTGTTTCATGCATTCCAGTTCTTTCCTATATAGTTCATGCAAGGTTTCTATTAATTTTCTATTCTTCTCTATTTTCTTTTTTATGTCTTGTTTAGATGTGCTGAGCAATTCTTTCATTATTATTGTCATTTCTTTTTGAACTCAGAGATTATCTGTGATCTGCTGTCTTCTATGGCCTGATGGAGTTGTTTCTTTACTTCAGCTGCTATTATTTCAGAAATTTCATGTTATGACTTCCAAGCTTTTCTGGTTTGATATCTCCTGGACTTGTTCTGGGTGGGGTGGGGCTCTGCAGTTGCATTTTTCCCCTCCATTTTGTCATTTTTACAGGTCCAGAGGTTCCTTGGAGCTCAGCCTCACTCCCCATATGATGTCAAAGTGGTGGGCAAGGATCCAAATGTCCTCAGTTAGTATGACTCCCTCAGTGGTGTGTGGAGGTGGGGTGTGATCCCCAATGCTCCTACAGCTGTCCAGCGCTCAGCTTCGCTTCCACTCTGGGACTCCCAAAGCTGTCCAACTGTCAGCTCTGTTTCCACTGGAGTGTAGCAGTAGATGGGTTGTGGTCACTGAGGCTCCAGACACTGCCTGGGACCCAGCCTAGTTCCCACGGCAGTGTAGGGGGTGGAGTATGCAGTCACTGAGGCTGCTGAAGCTGTCTGAGAGTCATCTTAGCTCCCCTGAGGGTGCAGGGTGGGGGCAGGGAGTGGCACCCATGGCCCCTGAGATTGTCTGGGGCTCTGCCTGGCTCCCAAGCTAGTGGGACAGTGGTGGCACTGGCTTACCACATTCCTAAAGCTGTCCAAGGTTTACCTCAGCTCCAACAGGGTGGTGGGGAGGGGAGGGGAGTGTCCCTCAGACCCCTGAAGCTGTCCAGGGCTCTGCCTGTCTCCCAAGCTTATGGAGGAAGGGCTTTTGTGGCTCACTGGCATTCCCAAAGCTGTCTGAGCTTCAGCTGAGCTCCAAAGGGTAAAGGTGGGAAATTAATAGCTATCATACTTTGTCACTTTTGAGACTGTGCTTAATGGTATTGTTATTACTGATTGTATTTCTTTAGCCAAGATGACACAGTTGTGACCAGTTGTTCTCCCTGTACACCAACACCAAGATTATCTGGGGGTCAAAAGCAATACCACAGTCCAGAACCAAAGAACTGGATGCTAGACCAAACAGGCAGCAATATTTCACCCCTAGTAAATTGACAAAGGAGGATCTTGGGACAGATCAAAGGCCAAAAACCAGCTTCACCAAGAAGACATCTCTCAAAAGTAGTTATTTCTTAAAGAGTATAGTAATAAAACTATATTAGTAATAAAACTATCCACCATAAGCAATTTAGAAGGATCAAGGCAGAAAACAAATTCAAAAAGTAGAAAATGAGAAAACATGGAAGGAAGATG
>NW_004955538.1:571037-572007 GCF_000276665.1 Chinchilla lanigera | reverse complement strand
TATATACTGAAAAATTAGAGAGCCATAAAATATACAATTAAAAATAGGCAACTGACATAAATACTTTTTAGAAGAAGTACAAATAGTCAATATATACATAGAAAAATGTTCAACATCTCTAGCTCTTAGAAAAATGCAAGTTGGGACTTTCAGGAAGATGGCATAGCAGGAAGAAACAACAAATCAACCTCTCCAAGATTCAGCACCCAGGCACTGGAAAATAACAATTTGGTGAAGAAAAGAATAAGGGAGGTGGATCCCCCGGGAAACAGAAAGGATTTAAAGGGAAAATTGGAACTCACAGAGAAAGTGAAGAGACAGACCTCAACCCAGAAAAATGAGGGGGCAAACTGCACTATATGTATAAGCCTTAGTACTTGTTTTTTTTTTCATCTATATATGGATAGCTGGAATAACTGTACTTCTGATGTCTGGTGGTCTGTTATACATATAGCCTTACTACTTGCTTTTTTCTTCTTTGCCTCATACCAATTGTTCCTTCCTTTGTGCAATGTATTTTGCTTTCATATTATCTATTGTATATTTTGGGTTTTATTTACTCTTTCATGTTCTTCCATAAGGGAGACAATAAAATGTTTATACATGTGGGTCCTATTTATTTCATTTATGAGTGTGGTCTTTAGTTGCATCAATTTACCTATAAAAGCCTCGAGTTTATCTTTTTTATAGCTCAGTAATATTCCATTGTATAAAATACCACATCATTTTTATCCATTCCTCAGTGGATGGGCATTTGGTTTTTTTCCAAGAGTTTGCTATAACAAATTGTGCTGCCATAAACATGGGTGCACGAATATCACTGTGGTATGATGTTTTAAATTCCTCTGGAAACATACCAGGAAGGGGAATAGCTGGGTTAAGTGGGACTTCCAAACCTAGTTTGTGAGGAATCTCCAAACTGATCTCCACAGTGGTTTCACCAATCTACACCACCACCAGCAGTGGAGAA
>NW_004955538.1:569483-570362 GCF_000276665.1 Chinchilla lanigera | reverse complement strand
GGTGATAGACAAGGGTCTAGTTTTAGACTTCAGCATGTGGAAAGCCAGGTTTTCCAGCACCATTTATTAAAGAGGCTATCTTTCTTCCAGTGAACATGTTTGGCCCCTTTGTCAATGATAAGGTGGCTGAGTGTATTTGTAGCTGTGTCTGTGTCTTCTAATCTTTTCCATTGATCTTCAGGTCTTTTGGTTTTGCTAATACCAAGCTGATTTTATCACAGTAGTTTTATAGTATAATTTCAAGTCAGAGCTTGTGATACATCCTACCTTCCCATTGTTTCCCAGTATTGCTTTTACTAGTCTGGGTCTCTTCTGGTTGCGTATGAATTTTAGAAATGTTTTCTCTGTATCTGTGAGGTATACCAATTGGTATTGCATTGAGTCTATATAACAATTTGGGAGTACGGCCATTTTCACAGCGTTGATTCTTCCTATCCATGAACAAGGAATCTCTTTCCATTTTGAAGTCCTCTTCAATCACTTTGATCAGAGTACTGTAATTTTCACTGTATAAATCTTTTATTTCTTTCATTAGATTGATTCCTAAGTATTTCAACTTTTTGAATGGTATTGTGAAAGGTATGGTTTCCCTAACTTTTCTCTAAATGTTGTTGTTTGTGTATACTCACTGATTTTTGAGTGTTGACTTTGTATCCAGCTTCTCTACTGAATTTGTTTATTAATTCTAGGAATCTTTTGGTAGCATTTTGGGGGTCTTCTATGTAAAATATCATGTCATATGAAAATAATGGTAATTTCAATTCTTCCTTTCCTATCGTTATCCCCTTTATTTCTCTCTCTTGTCTAATTGCTCTGGCTAATGTTTCCAGAACTATGCTGAATAGGAGTGGTGGCAGTGGACATCCTTGTCTTGTTCCT
>NW_004955538.1:563227-564948 GCF_000276665.1 Chinchilla lanigera | reverse complement strand
TCTGAAATGGGAGCAGTGGAAGTAACAAAACAGATGAATGGGTCTCCAGCAAAAAATCAGAAATAATTACATAGACAGTTTAAGAGATGATGACAACAATGAGGGACATGGTTAGTAAATCTAGAGCAGACAGATTTAAAAATTAGAGTCACTTAGGAGAGTGATGAAAACCATGAATATCTCACATAGGAAAGAACTGGATTTCATAAAACGGATTCAAAGAGATATTCAGGAGATTTAAAATTCTATTGAAAGTATATGCAGCAAAATCAACCAATGGGAAGATAAAATATCAGGCCTAGAAGACAGGTTAGCAGCTACCAATTATCAAGTGAAAGACTGCAAAAATAGCAAAGGACCAAGAAAAATGAATCCAACAGCTGCTAGATCATGTGAAGAATAACATACACTTAGTCAGAATCAATGAAAAATCAGAAGACATGACAAGGAACATAAAAATCTTGTTAACACAAAAAGCAGAACATTTTTGAAGCATGGAAAAGAAGGTTGACAGAGAGATAAGTGAAGCATATAAAAGCCAAATAGCCATGATCAGAATAAAACTAAACCAAGGCATATATATATAAAATCAGGATTCCAGAAATTCAAAATGATTACAGAATATTAAAAGCCATAAGAAACAAATCACTTCCATAATAAAAAATCTTCCATAAGAAAGAAATCACTTATAAAGAAAAACCCATCAGAATCACAGCAGACTTTGCAACAGAAGCCTTTAAGTTGAAGAGAGCTTGGAGTGAAATATTTCAAAGCCAAAAATAAAACAAATTAAAACCCACCCCAATTGATGTATCCCACAAAACTGTCTTTACAAACTTATGGAGAAATAAGATAATTCCATGATACAGAACACCTGAAGACATTCATGATGACCAACCCAGCACTGCAGAATTTTGTGAAGTATATTCTAGAAAAGGAAAATGACAATTCCATAAATCCCTAAAGAATCTAACAGGAAAGGCAAGCAATTAAACAGAAGAGAAAGACAGAAAGCCAACAGCAGGAAAATAATATAATAAAGATAATATGACAAGGATGTGACAATACATATCAGTTATAACAATCAGAGTAAAGGTCTCGATTCAATGAAAAAAACCAGACTGGCAGAATGAATCAAGAAACAAGATTATAAAACAAAACAAGATTGAACAATATGCTGAATGCAAGAATCACATTTGACTCAGAAATAAATTTATAGACCGAAAGTTAAAGGATAGAAAAAAATATTCCGTATGATAGGAACCCAGACAAAAGCAGGGGTAGCTGTTCTATTGCAGGCAAAGTGGATTTCAAGCCAAGACTGATCAGAAGAGACAAAGAAGGCCACTACATTCTTGCTAAGGGAACAATCCAAAAGGAAGGGATAATAGTCATAAATATACATGCATCAAGTACTGCCACACCGAACTACATGTAACAAACACTAATAGAGTTGAAAAATTAGATAAGCATTAACAAAATTGTGAAGGGGGAAATCAATACCCTACTGTCACAAGCAGATAGATAATCTAGACCAAAAACCCACAAAAAAATATCAGACCTGAACCAAACCTTTGAACAAATGGATTTACTAGATGTCTACAGAGTGTTCCACCTAACAAAAACAGAATTTACATTCTTAGGAGCACACAGGACTGTCTCCGAACTACACCACCTACTAGCTCATAAAACATGCTTAAGTAAATGCAAAAGAACTGAAA
>NW_004955538.1:560698-562572 GCF_000276665.1 Chinchilla lanigera | reverse complement strand
GTCAGTCAATGAAACTGAAGAAGTTTAAAACTACCAATAAAGAAAAACCCAGGTCCTGACAGACTGACTGCTTAATTCTACATGAATTTCAGAGAAAATATAACCAGTACTCCTCAAACTCTTTAATGAAATTGATAAGGAAGGCCTAATCCCAAAATCATTTCTGGAAACAAGCATTATACCAATAACAAAAGCAAAAGAAACCCACCCCCTGAAAGAGACAGACACAGAGATATATAGAGAGAGAACTGTAGGCCAATCTCCTTACTGAACATAGATGCAAAAATCCTCAATAAGATACCCGCAAACAAAACATAACATACCCTCAAGAAGATTATACACCATGATCAAGTAGAATTCATCCCAGGGATGTAGGGATGGTTGAACATATGCAAATCAATAAATATAATATACTACATTAACAGAACCAAGGACAAAAATCACATGATTTTATTCTGAAATAACATGGCACTCTACACAGAATACTCCAAAAACTCCACCAAAAGACTTCTAGATTTAGTAACCAAATTCAGTTGAGTAGCTGGGTACAAAACCAACACTCAAAAATCAATAGCATTCCTTTTACACAATGAACAGATTCACTGAGAGAGAAATTAGGGAAAGCACACCCCTCACAATAACATCTAAAAAATGAAATACTTAGGAATCAATCTCACAAAGGAGTTAAAAGATCTATATATTGAGAATTACAGTACTCTGAAAAAGGAGATCATCATAAGTGAAATAAATCAGAGTTGCGTGTACTTACATTATATTGTCTCCCTTGTGTAAGAAACTGACAGTGTAAGTAAGATCCCAAAGGTACAATAGATATTGAGAAAGGGAAAAAACTGCTCAAAAGGAAAGAACTGGAATGAGGGAAAGAAGAAAAGAAGGAAGGGGAAAATATATACACAAGATAGCTAAGATAATTGTACTACTAATTTCTATTAGTTCATTGAAAGGAACAGTCAGTGCTTATATTGTTTGATCAGTTTTGCATGCCTTTATCTGGTAATCTGAGAAACTCCTTTGAAGATAAGAATATGCAATATGATAACTGTTAATTTTTTATCATCTTGTTTTGAAATTCTGTATCATTTTTATTTTTCTCTCTTTAAAATAAAAAAAAGGAAAGATATCTCCTGTCCATGGATTAGAAGAACCAACATTGTGAAAATGGCCATACTCCCAAAACTGTTATACAAATTTAATGCAATCCTGATCAAAATAAGATTAGCATACTCACAGAACTGGAGAAAACATTCTTAAAATTCATTTTGAAACAAAAGAGACCTAGATTAGCAAAAGTAGTTGTGGGCAATAAAGGCAAGGCAGGAAGCATCACAATACCTAACTTGAAATTATATGATATGCGAGGCAGGTGAAACCCCAGGCACCCTCTGGGGCCATGGTGGCTACTTGACACACCCATAGTGCATCTTCTGGAGCTTGGTTGAACCCTGGACATCTTCAGGAACCCTGGTGAGCTGCCGTTGTGCCTTCCTGCCCAGTGTGTGAGTCAGATGGAGCCCCAAGCACTCTCTGGGGCCTCAGTGGCTACTCGCCATGCCCACAGTGTGTCTGTGGGTGCTGGGCTGAACCTCAGACACCTTCAGAAACTATGGTGGGGCACTGCTGTGCCTTCCTGACCAATGTGCAAGGCTAGC
Organism: Chinchilla lanigera; assembly: GCF_000276665.1. Taxonomy (NCBI): domain Eukaryota; kingdom Metazoa; phylum Chordata; class Mammalia; order Rodentia; family Chinchillidae; genus Chinchilla; species Chinchilla lanigera. The sequence goes on along the minus strand of NW_004955538.1, from coordinate 560,902 downwards.
AGAGCCCTAGGCACTCTCTGGGGCCTTGGTGGCTACTCTCCACACACATAGTGTGTCTGCAGGTACTAGGCTGAACTCTGGACATATTCAGGAACCCTGGTGAGCCACTCTGGTGCCTCTCCCACTAGTATGTGAGGCACATGGAGCCCTAGACAACTTTGGGGACCTTCATGGTCACTCCCAGAACAACCTGCACCACCCTGG
>NW_004955538.1:540689-543163 GCF_000276665.1 Chinchilla lanigera | reverse complement strand
GACAATGGTAGAAGCTAGAAAGTCTGTGTCAGTGGGATGAAGGATCTGTGCTAGCAGGCTGAGGGATATGCATGGGAGCCAGGAAGTGACACTCAAAGGAAGGACCAAAGCTCCCCCCAAAATTACCACAGCCATCCTCAGCAACAACAAGGTCCCGAGCTCCTCCAACAATGAAAACAGCTGAGTTCATATCAGGAAAGCAAGTATGACAAGCTGCTCCAGGAGAACAAAGAGCACCAGAACAATCAACAGCACCAGGAGAACCAACAGCACCAGGAGAGCCACCAGGTCCCTAACAGCATCTCTTCTTTTTCTCCAGTTCTCTTTTTTATTTTGTTGACAATAATTTTCAGGTGGCCCTCCATATGCAGCACCATGCTGATTCAGTTTACCTGGGTGTTACAAATTGACTATCAGTTGTCAATTCACCACAAGTTTCAAAATACACAGCCAAATTCAAATGTCAGTTGCATTCCTGTACACAAATAGCAAACTCACTGAGAGAGAAATTAGGGAAACAACACCTTTTACAATAGCATCAAGAAAGAATGAAACATGTAGGAATCTGACAAAGGAAGTTAAAGACCTGTACATTGAAAACAATAGTCCTCTAAAAAAAGACATTAAAGAGGATATCTGAAAATGGAACAATGTTCTCAGTTCTTGGATAGGCAGAACCAATATAATGAAAATGACCAATTTTCAAAAGTTATCACAGAAATTTAATGCAATCCCAATCAAAATACCATTAGTGTATCTCACAGAACTGGAGAAAAGAAATCTAAAATTCATATGGAACCAGAAGAGATCTAGAATAGCAAAAGCATTTTCAGGCAACAAGGGCAAGGCAGGGAACATCAAAATCTTCAATTTGAAGTTATACTACAAAACTACTGTGATAAAAACAGTGTGGTACCAGCAAACAAAACAAAAGCAGATCTGAGGACGAGTGGAACAATATAGAAGATGCAGAAACAACTCCAAGCACTCTGAGCTAACTTACCTCTGACAAATGTGCCAAACACTTTCACTGTAAGAAAGACTCTGCAATAAATGGTTCAGCGAAAATTGGTTTTCCAAATGCTGAAAGTTGAACCTTGGCCCATATCTGTCATCATGCACTAAACTAAAATCAATATAGGTGAAATATTTAAATATAAAAACAGAAACATTTAATCTGCTGGAAGATAGAATAGATAAAACTCTAGAAGACATAAGTGTAGGCAAAAATTTTATGAATAAAATCCCAATTGCACATGGAACATATTACAAAGAACTAATAATTGGGGTCACATCAAATTAAAAATGTTTTGCATGAAAAGGAAACCACCAACAGAGTGAAAGGACACTCAGAATGGAAAAGTTTTACCAGCTACTGATCAGACAAAGGACTAACATCTAGAATATTATAAAAAAATTTTGCAAAAGCCTGACACCCAAGTTTAAAGATCCAATTCAAAAATGAACGTCTGAAATGAATATTCATTTCTTAGCTGAAGAAATACAAACAGCAAATAAATTTATAAAAATGTTCAAAATCAGTGGTCATTTAAAAATGCAAAGTAAACCACAGTGACGTTCCATTTCACTCCAGTAAGAATGGCTGTCATCAAGAAACAAATCCTTAACAAACGCTGAGGATGCTGTGGGGGAAAAGTAACTCACCTCCATTACTGGTGGGAGTGTGAACTGGTACAACCAGCATCAGAATCAGCATAGAGATTCTTCAGGAAAAAAAAAAAAACAAAAAACAAAAAACTAGAGGCTCCATTTGACCCAGCTATTCCTCTTCCAGATATCTTCCCCAAAGAGTTAAAAGCATCATACCACACTGACATATTGATACCTATGTTTATAGCAGCACAGTTTATAATAGCTTCATCTTAGAAATAACCCTATGCCAATCAAATGATGAATGGATAAAGAAACTGTGGTATTTATATACAATGGAATATTACTCTGCCATAAAGAAAGATAAATGAGTCATTTGCAGAAAAGTAGATGCACCTCAAGACCATAATCTTAAGTGGAATTAATTGGATACATAAGTGTAAATATTGCCTAATTGACTAATCCCCACACTTGGGATGCTGAGGTAGAACCACTGCTATGAGTTCCAGGCAATCCTGGACTTCATAGTGAGTTCAAATCCAGCTTAAACTACATTGCAAGACCTTCTCTCAAAAAATTGCATAACTTCCCTGTGTGAAAACCACAAAGGGTAAATAAGGAGTGTGATAGAGGTGAGACACCGGTACATAATGGAAAGGGGAAAAAGTGAGCAGTAAGGGTGAAGGGAATTAAGGGAAAAGGAAAGAAAAAGAAAATGGAGGGAGAAAAATGCAAACAAAGCAGTTTGCACGTGGGGGAAGAAAGACTGAAAGCAAGGGAGTGTAATGGGAAAAAGAATTAAGATATATTATGTACAGGTAAAAATTCCCTATGACGGATGTATGGTAAATATATACTAATAA
>NW_004955538.1:536246-540239 GCF_000276665.1 Chinchilla lanigera | reverse complement strand
CCCAGGTTTTAGCAGCACAAATTTGCAGTACTAAATGTGGAAGTGGTCTATATGTCCATCAACAGTGAATGGATAAAGAAAATACTGTATTTGCATGTAATGGTCTGTAAATGAGGTGACCAAGAGATTGATGGAGTTGAAAAGCAGCAGAAGAAAAAGAATTCAGGGCCGAGGGTATAGCTCAGTTGTGCAAAGCTTGCCTGGCGAGTGTGAGGCATTGAGTTCAATTCATGATGCCAAAATAAAAACAGAGTTTTAAAAAATTAAGGTATTTATGTACATATACCAACTCTCCACAATGAATATAGTCATTATGTACTGCAAAAGTGTAAAATTAAAATTTAAAAATGAGTGAACATAAATGAAAATTAAAAGAATCAATCAGAAAACTTGCAATTGAACAATTCGATGAATGAAATAAAGAATACACTTGAGAGCTTCAATAATGGGCTAAAGCAAGCAGGACAAAATAACATTGAAATGTGAAGGCACGTATTTGAAATAACCCAATCAGATGGTGAAAAATGAAAAAGATTGAAAAATATGAGAATCATGAGACAGAATTAAGTGAGCAAAAATATTAGTCTAAAAGAAAATTTCAGATTAGGGAGAGATGTAGAAAGCTACAGAAAGCTGAGTTAACCAAATAATACCTGAAAATGTCCCAGGTCTTGAAAGAGATCAATACTCAGATCTATGAAACTATAAGGTGCCCAAGTACATTTAACTTGAAATGTTGTTTCTGATGTTCATTTTCATCAAACCCAAAGATTAGAGACAAAAATGGAATTAAAAAAATCACAGAGGGACATGTCAAGCACGTTAAATATAATCCTCATAACAACATTAGCATATTTCTCTGCAGAAACTTCAAGCCTGAAGATAGACTAGTATATTCACATTGATGATAAAGAAAACTGCCAGCTAATATTATTGACTTCACAAAGATATCTTTCAGAAATGAGGAAAAATTAAACTGTCTCCTAAACAAATAAAGAGGATTCAACACAATTTAAACTGGATTTACAAGAAATGTTTAAGGGAGTGTGTCATCTGGGAGTGAAAGAATGATAATTAATATATGAAAACATGTAAAAGCATAAAATTAAGTTGTAGACATAAATTTATAATCAAACAGATTATTCTATTACTGCAGTGGATATACATAAATCTTTTAGATTTCCAGAGTGAAAGTTATAGTCAAAATTTTCAAAAATAACTAGATATAAAAATAAGTTGTCAATGAACACAATGTAAAAAGAGATAAATTAAGGGAAGAAAATTATCAATTCTAGAAAAGAAGGTAAAAGTTACAAGTACTTATATATAACTGAGGTTGTTATTAGCTTAAAACACCCTATAATAAGATTATTTATTTATAGTAATCACAGAAAAATTAGATGCACAAATGAGAAGGGAGATGACATCAAACATCAGTATTTCAGGAACCCTTGAACAACAATGATAAGAGAAAAATAAAGAATCAAAACACCTAAAAAGCAACTACAAAACAATTGATGAAACGGCAGGAATATTTAAACTCAGTGGTGGAGTGGTAAGTCTTAGGAACTCAGCTTCTCCAGGACAAAATGCTGAGAGTCTGGAAAGCAACAGCCCAGAGAGCAACCAAAGTGAGCAAGAGGGAACATATAGTAGAGAACAAGAAAATAGTATTCATTGCTACAGAAGAACTAGCTCACTGCTGCAGATCAGAGACAACATGGTATGGCAAGAGCAGCTGTATAGCCACCCTACCAAGGAGGCAGAGAAAACTCCTTTGCCACTTACTGTGAAACAGAGACCTGAGCTGGACCTGGAGAATCACATGCATTCATAGGCAGTGGTGAGAACATGAGACAGTCTCCCAAGCAGCCCCTGAGTCAACAGTGTGTGAGATAGAGTGGGGCCCCATCACACAGCTGCGTGGAGGAGCTTCATCGGGTTTAGAGACAAACAACAGCTGAGGAAACTCATGAGCACCAATCCAATCCTACAAAGACTATAAAAGATGCTGTACAAAGAGGTGAAAATGACCTCAACTTCAAGAAAAACAACAGAAAGGAGCCAGCAAGCAGAGCAAGGAACTGAACAGAGGGGAAGAGGAACCAATAGCAGGAGAATAACATGACAAAGGCAAACCAAGACATATCAGTTATAATCACCAATGTAAATCGCCTCAGTTCACCAATGACAAGAAGCAGACTGGCAGAGTGGATCAAGACACAAAATCCAACTATATGCTGTATACAAGAAACACATTTAACTCAAAAGGAAATTCATAGACTGAAAGTCAAAGGATGGAAAGCAATACTCCATGTGATATGAACTCAGAAAAAAGCTGGGGTAGCTATTCTGTTGGCAGACAATGTGAACCTCAAACCAAGAGCAGTCAAAAGAGATAAAGAAGGCCTCTACATACTTATTAGTGGAAAACTGCAAAAGGAAGAGATGACAATCATGACTATCTATTCACCAAATACAAGAGCATGCAACTATACAAAACAAATTTTAACGGATAAGAAAAATCAAATAAGTAGTAACACCATCATAACAGGGGACTTTAACATCCCATTGTCACAAAGAGATAGCTCAACTAGAAAAAAATAGGTAAAGAAATAACAGAACAAAATCAAACTTGTGAACAGATGGACTTAGTAGACATTTACAGAGTGTTCCACCCAACATCAGAATACACATTCTTCTCAGCTGCACATGGGACATCCTCTAAAATGGACCATATACTAGTGTATAGAACACGCTCAAGTAAATACAAAGGCTTTGAAATTATCTCATGCATACTATTGGATCATAGTGCAATGGAATTGGAAATTAATGACAAAAGAAATAACAAAAACTACATAAACACATGGAAATAAAATAACACCCTCCTGAACAACCAATGGGTCACAGGTGAAATTAAAGAAGAAATTAAACAATATTTACAATCAAATGAAAATGTAGATACAACTTGCAGGAACATGTAGAATGCAATGAAAGCAGTCCTAAGAGGAAAATTTATAGTGGTGAATTCTGACATGAGGAAAACAGAATGAAAACAAATAAACAAGCTTATGGTGCACTTCAAGCTTCTACAAAAAAAGAGCAAGTCAAGCCCAAAGCCCAAAGAAGGCAGGAAATTATAAAGATCAGAGCAGAAATTAACACAATGAAGACTAAGAAAAGGATACAAAGAATTAATGTATTGAAGAGTTTTCTTTGAAAGAATAAATAAAATTGATAAACCCCTAGCCAACCTTATCAACAAAGTAAAGAAAAAACTGAAATTCATGCAATATGGATGAAAAGGATAAAGTCACTACAGCTCCTGTGGAAATTGAGAAGATCATCAATATCTATTCAAAAATCTTTATTATCACAGGATGGAAAACACAGAGGAAGTGGATAGATTCTGAGATGCATATGAATTACCAAAGCTTAATGAAGAAGATAGAAAAATCCTGAATACTTCAATATCAGCCAGCAAAATTGAAAATGTAATAAAAAATTTAACGTCAAAGAAAAACCCATGTCCTGATGGATTCACAGCTGAATTCTACAAGAAATTTAGGGAAGATTTAATGCCAATTTTTCTAAATCTCTTTAATGAAATTGAAAGGCAAGGAATTCTCCCTAACTCATTTCTGGGGGCAAGTATTACCCTGATAGCAAAACCAGAGAAAGACCCAACCAAAAAAAAGAACTAAAGGCCAATCTCGCTAATGAATATCGATGCACAAATGCTCAATAAAATACTAACAAATATAGTGCAACAACTAATCAAGAAGATTATAAACTATGAACAAGTGGGATTCATCCCAGGAATGCAGAGATGGTTTAATACATGCAAATCCATCTGTGTAATACACCATATCAACAGTGCAAAAGACAAAAATCACATGCCAATCTCAATAGATGTTGAAAAAGCCTTTGATGAGGGCTCCTGGGTCCGAGTTTGTGTTGGACGCATACCACCATGATTCCCAGCTGAAACAC
>NW_004955538.1:531735-533306 GCF_000276665.1 Chinchilla lanigera | reverse complement strand
ACTCTGTTTGTAACTCTGTAATGTCTGTACTGATCCTATGCTATTTTGTAAAATGTTGTCGGTCTGTTAGTATTTTCCTCCTTTAATTTCTAAAATAAAAAAAAGAAAAATCCTTTGATAAAGTCCAACACTCCCTCATGATAAAACCCCTACTGAAAATAGGAATAGATGGTCTTTACCTCACTCTGATAAAAGCCATCTATGACAAACCAGTAGCCAACATTCTACTAAATGTGAAAAAAGTGAAATCTTTCACTTTAAAATCAGGAACAAGACAAGGATGTCCACTGTCACCACTTCTATTCAATATAGTTGTGCAAATATTAGCCAGAGCACTTAGAAAAGAGAGAAATAAGAGGCATATGTGTAGGAAAGGAAGAAGTGAAATTATTAATTTTCATAGATGACATAATGCTCCACATAGAAGACCCCAAGACATCCACCAAAAGGATTATAAATTTAATAAACAAATTCAGTAGCTTAGCTGGATATAAAGTCAACACTCAAAAATCAATGGTATTCCTCTACACAAACAACAAACACACTGAGAGAGAAATTAAGGATACCATACCTTCCATAATAGCATCTAAAAAAATGAAATTCTTAGGAATCAATCCAACAAAAGAAGTAAAAGAACTATAATTTGAAAATTACAGTACTCTGAAAAAAGAGATTGAAAAGAATTTCAGACAGCACTGACAAATAGCTTTGCAGGGTATATGAATTTTGGTTGGAAGTTGTTTTCTTGCAGGACCTGAAATACTTCACTCCAAGCTCTTCTTGACTTGATGATTTGTGTTGGGAGATAGGATGTGATTCTAAAGGCCTTTCCATTATAAATGATCTGTTTCTTTTCTCTAGCAGCTTTTAATATTATGTCCTTTTGCTGAATCTCTGGGATCCTGATTATTATATGTCTGTGTGTAGATTTATTTTGGTAATGACCAGTTGAAGTTCTATATGCCTCAGTTACTTGTATGTCAGATTCTTTTTCCATGCTTGGGAAATTTTCGGCTGTTACCTCTGTAAATAGTCTTTTGATGTCATTTCTGTTGATTCCTGCTGTTTTGTTGACATGTATTAATCTTACAATTTTTTTGCATCATCTTGCATGTGTTGAATTGTTATTTTAGGGTTCTGTGTTATTTTCATGACATCCTTCCTTTCACAACCATTAGCTGCACTGCTGTCTCCAAGTTCTGAAAGTCTATCTTCAGCTTCACTGAAGTGGTTTTGCCAGCTTTCAATGGAAGTTTTAATTTCCTAGATATCTGTTTGAATCTCTTTCATGCATTCTAATTCTTTCCTATACTGTTCATTCAAGGTTTCCATGCTCCTCTATTTTCTTATATATGTCCTAGATTTCCTGAGCAATTCTTCATCACTGTGATAAAATCAGCATGGTATTGGCAAAAAAACACACCTTAAGATCAATGGAACAGACTAGAAGATGCAGGCACCACTACAAACATACTCAGCCAACTTATCTTTGACAAAGTGGCCAAACACGTTCACTGGAAGAAAGATGGCCTCTTTAATAAATGGTGCTGGACAAGCTGACTTTACACATG
>NW_004955538.1:529009-530703 GCF_000276665.1 Chinchilla lanigera | reverse complement strand
TCCGAAAGACCATAGAAGAGATTACATCAGAAACAATCTCTCAGGCAAAACATGAAATGACAATAATAGTGAAAGAACTGCTCATAACATCTGAAGAAGAAACATATAAGAAAACAGAAGAACATAGGCTATAGACAGAAATGTTAAATGAAAGGTATAGAACGGACTTAGAACACATGAACCAGATTCAGAGAGCCTTCCAGGAAATCAAAGCTTCCATTCAAAGCTTCCAAAACCACTTGAATAAGCTGAAGATAGAATTTCAGATTTTGAAGACAGCATGGCAGCTAGCAACAATGAAAGAAAGGATCTCTTAAAATCAACAAGGATCCAGGAAAAATCAATTCAACAGCTGCAAGACAAGGCAAAGAGGAATAATGTATGACTAAAAGCAGTCAATGAATCAGAGGGAGGAAACACAACTGACATAAAAAGAATATTTCCAGAAATAATAGCAGAAAATTGCCCAAGTATGGAAACAGAACTTGATATACTGGTAAAGGAGGCATACAGAACTCCAACCAACCACAACCAAAATAAAACTACACCCAGACATATAATGGTCAAGTTCCCAGATCTCCAGCAAAAGAACAGAATATTAAAGCTGCTAGAGAAAACAAATAGACTACCTATAAAGGAAAGCCCATCAGAATCATGGCAGACTTCTCAAGACAAACCATTCAATCAAGAAGAGCTTGGAAAGAAGTATCACAGGTCCTGAGACAAAACAGCTTCCAACCAAGACTGATGTACCCTACCAAACTATCCTTCAAATTCAATGGAGAAATAAAAACTTCCATGACAAAGAACAATTGAAGAACTTCATGAGTGCCAAACCAGCTTTGCAAAGACTATTGAAAGGTATTCTAGATAGAGAAAAATCTGACAGCAATTTCATGAACAACAGTAGAAAGGAACCATCAGGAAGAGCAAGCAAGTAAACAGGTAGAAAAAGTAGGAAATCAATGCAAGTAAATGACATGACAATGATACATCAACACATATTGGTTATAACCATAAATGTAAATGGCCTCAATTCACCAGCTAAAAGAAACAGACTGGCAGAGTAGATTAAAAAACAAAATCCAATGATATGCTGTTTTAAAAGAAACACATTTTACTCAAAAGGAAAACCATAGACTGAAAGTCTAAGAATGGAAAACAATTTTCCATGCAACAGGAACCCAGAAAAAAGCAGGTGTAGCTATTCTGTTTGCAGACCATGTAAACTTCAAACCGACAACAATCTAAAGAGATAAAGAAGGTCACTACATAGTAGTCAGGGGAAAACTGCAAGAGGATGAGATAACAATCATAAACATCTATGCACCAAATATCGAAACTCCACATTATATAAGACAAATCTTAACAGGCATGAAAACCCATATAATTAATAACACTATTGTAACAGGGAACCTCAACACCCTATTGACACAAAGAGATAGGTCAAGTGGGCAAAAAATCAGCAAGGAAATAATAGATCTGAACCAAAGATGTGAACAAATAGACTAAGTAAATGTCTACAGAGTGTTCCACCCCACAACATCAGAATACACATTTTTTTCAGCTGTAGATGGGACTTTCTCTAAAATAGACCACATTTTAGCTCATAGATCATACCCACCTAAATTCAAAAGAATTGAAATTATCACATGCATATTATCTGACCACAGTGCAATGAAATTGGAAATTAA
>NW_004955538.1:510182-511383 GCF_000276665.1 Chinchilla lanigera | reverse complement strand
AAAGAAAAGTCCTGATGGATTCACTGCTGAATTATACAAGAAATTTAAAGATCGAATACCACTACTGCTAAAACTCTTTAATGAAATCAGAAGGGAAACAATACTTCCAAAATCATTTCTGGAAGCAAGGATTGCCCTGATGCCAAAACCAGAGAAGGATCCATCCAAAACAAGAGAACTACAGGCCAGTCTCCTTAATGAACATAGATGCAAAAATCCTCAATGTGATTCTGGAAGACAGAATGCAGCACATCCTCAAGAAGATTGCACACCATGATCAAGTAGGATTCATCTCAGGTATGCAGAAATGATTCAAAATACAGAAATCAATAAATACAGGTAATCCCATAGCCAAAGACAAAAATCACATGATCATCACAATAGATGTAGAAAAAGTATTTGATTAAGGCCAACAATCATTCATAATGGAAAGCCTACAGAAAATTGGAATATAAGGTCTTTTACTCAGAGTTATAAAAACCATCTATGATAAACCCACATCCAACATCATACTAAATGGTCAATGACAGAAAACTTTCTCTGTAAAATCAGAACAGGACAAGGCTGCTGAGTATCACCACTCTTTTTCAGTACAGTTCTGGAAACATTAGCCACAGCAATTAGACAAGAGAAAGAAAGAAAAGGAATAAAGATAGGAGGGGAATAATTTAGATTATTATTATTTTCAGATGACATGACTGTCTACAGAGAAGACCCCAAAAATTCCACCAAAAAACTCCTAATTTTAATAACAAAATTCAGTCATGTAGTAGGGTACACAGTCATATTCAAAAGTCAATAGCATTCCTGTGCACAAATACCAAACTCATTGAGAAAGAAATTTGGGAAATAACACTTTTTACATAGTGTCAAAAAAATGAAATACTTAGGTATCAATCTAACAAAGGAAATAAATGTTCTCTACATTGAAAACTACAGGTATCTGCAGGGGCTGGGTTGAATCACGGACATCTTCAGGCAGCATGGTGAGTCGTGGCAGTGCCTCACTGACCAGCACAAAAGGCAGGTGGAAACCCGGGAATCCTCAGGGGCCTCAGCGGCTACTCGTCACTCCCATAGTATGTCTACTGGGCTGGGCTGGGCTGAGTGCCAGACACATTTAAGAACTGGCTGAGCCACTCTGGTGCCTCCCCCACTAGTGTGTGAAGCACGTGGATCCCTGCACAACTTCTGAGGCATT
>NW_004955538.1:496451-502765 GCF_000276665.1 Chinchilla lanigera | reverse complement strand
ATAACATACATCACAGAACTAGGGGAAACGTTCCTAAAATTGATTTGGATTGAGAAAAGAGCTAGAATAGCAAAAATAATTGCAACAAATGCAAGGCAGGGGCATTATGATTCCTGACTTGAAATTATACTACAAAGCCACTGTGATAAAAATAGCATGGTACTAGCAAAAGAAAAAAAAAAAAAACAAACAAAAAAACAAAAAACAAACCAGAAGTGAGTAGCTATGGAACAGGTTAGAAGATGCAGAAATAGCTCCAAACAATTCAGCCACCTTATCTTTGACAAAGGAGCCAAACACATTCAGTGGAAGAAAGATAACCTCATTGATGGTATTCATTAGATTTTAACTGAATGGAGCAGTTCCTTCCAATCACAGTTGTATAGTAAAGCAAAAACACTAACTTAATGTATATTCATTTAAAATTATGTATATTTAAATGGCTGAGAAAAATACACAGTTTTGTATATTTGAACTTTAAAATAAAAGAAAGGTAACCTCTTTAATAAATAAATGGTGCTGGAAAAACTGGCTTTCTACATGCCAAAGACGAAAGCTAGGCCTGCATTTATCATCATGAACTACACTAAAACCAAAGTAGGTCAAAGATCTAAATATTCAAACAGAAACACTAAATTTAATGGAAGAGAGAATAAGTAGAACTCTTGAAGACACAGGTGTAGGCAAAGACTTCATGAACGAAACCCTGATCACAAAGGAACTATCATAAAGAGTCAACAACTGTAAGGGAGCTAAGATATTGTACTAATTTCTATTGGTTTTTTGAAAGGAACAGTGAATGCTGAATTGTTTGATCAATTTTGCATGCCTATATCTGGTAATCTGAACAACTACTTTGAAGATAACAATATGCAATATAACAACCATTGTTAATTTCCTACCATCTTGTTTTGAAATTCCATGTCATTTGCATTGTTTTTAATTTTTGTTCTTTTTAAAATAAAAAAAGAATCAACAACTGGGCTCTCATTTAAAAGCTTTTGGACAGCAAGAGAAATCACCAACAGAGTGAAAAGTCAATACACAAAGTAAGCAAAAGTTTTAGCCAATTGTCCCTCAGACAGTGGACTAACATCTAATGAAAAAAAAGTGAAAAAAATCAGACTAATCCGAAAAAAAATTAGACTAATCAGAAAAAAGTCAGACTAACGTCTAATGAAAAAAAGTGAAAAAAAATCAGACCCCCCTTTAATCTTTTTTGATTAAAGACCCAATCAAAAAATGAGCATCTGAGATGAATGTGCACTTCTCAGATGAAGACATATAAACAGAAAATAGTTGAAAATATGTTCAACATCAGTTTTTATATGAGATGCAAATTAAAACAATGCTGAAATTCCACTTTTCTCCAGAAGGAATGGGTGTTAGCAAGAAATCAACCAATAAAAAATGCTAGAGCGGTTATGGGGAAAAAGGAACACTTCTCTACTGTTAATGTGAGTGTAGACTAATGCAATCACTGTGGAAATCAGTGTGGACATTCCTAAAAAACTAGGAGTACAGGTTGCATTTGACCCAGCTACCCCTTCTTGGTATCTTCTCAAAAGAAAAGCATCATACCACATTGACATATCTTCATCCATGTTTTTAAAGCACAGTTTGTTACAGTTAAATCTTGGAAAGAACTCAAATGCTCATCAACTGAGGAATGGATAAAAAAGATGTGGATATTTTTTGTACACTGGAGTACTACTCAGCTATAAAGAAGGAAAAACCTGAGACATTTATAGTTTAATGGATGGACAATGGGACCATATTCAAGTGAAATAAATCACATGCACATGTGTAAATATCACTTTGTCTTTTTGGTGTGAGTAACAAATAGTGTAAATGTCAACCAAAATATATTATAGAAATTGTTAAATGGGAAAAAAAATGCTCAAAAGTAAAAGGGAACTAGGTAGGAGGAAGACAGAAAGGATGAAAGGGAAAAGAAAAAATAAATAAGGTTAAAATGTAAAAAATCTTCGTAAATATGGAGAGGAAGAGGGGTTGAATGAAGGGGGAGGGAAATAGGGAGAAAGAAGAATCAAGATATATTGTGTACTGGTACAAATTACCTATGATGAATGTGATCATTATGCATATCTAAATTGTACCAATAAATTTAATTTAAAAAATGGCAGGAGTAAATTCTTCTCTGTCACTCTGACATTAAGGATATGCATAGACTGAATGTGAAAGAACAGGAAGTTATATCCCATGCAAATAGAAACAAAGGGTGAGCAGAAATCACTGTAATTATGTCACATCAATTAGACTTCAAATCAAAAAGTGAAAGGACAGGAAGGTCATTATACAATGATAAAAATATCAACTCTAAAGAGAATATACCAATTGCAACCAGTTTCTTAGCACACAAATATATAAAGCAAATATTACAAACAAATGAAGAGACACTGAAATGCAATAATAATAGGTAGCTTTCACACCCTGTTTTCAGCACTAAACAGATTGTTGAGACAGAAAGTCAGCAAAGAAACAAGACTGAACTACACTCAGGACCAAAAGGACCTGACAGACCTTTCCAGAATGTTCTAGTGAACAGCTTCAGGATACACATTCTGCTCTAGTGCACATGGAATATCCTCCAGAATATGGCACATGTTTGGCCACACAGCAAGTTTTAAGAAACTTAAGAAAAAAAGATAGTATCAGTGTCTTGGTTACTTTTCTCTTGTTGCTGAGACAAATACCTGATGCCCAAAATTAAGAAAGGAAAGCTTTATTTAGGTCTCAGTTTGTGGAGGTTTCAGTCCATACTCGGCTGGTTCCGAGGCAGGGTGGCACATGGCAGAGGGCAACAGTTCACGGCAGCAGAAGATAGCAAAAGCAACAAGAGCAAAAGGGGGAAGCGGCAGAGGGAAGAGCAAGCCTCTTGCCCTCCCTTACATTGTATTCAAACTACCTGCCCCAGGGGGCAGGGGTAGCACTCACACCCATAATTCCAACATTGGACCATGAATCAGTCATAACTCTAGAAGCCTGCCCTATGACTGCATGAGGTTTGAGGAGACATTCAGACACAGATCATGACAATCAGATACCTTTTTAGGCTAAAATGTACAAAACTAGGAAAGACTAACAGGAGAATATTTGGAGACCCCAGCAATGCATGAAAATTTAAAGACATGCTTCTGAATAATTACAAGATCAGTGAAGAAATTTTAAAAAATTAAACAATTTTTGTGAGGCGAAACAGCAAGAAAAGCAACATATATCTCTCGATTCCTTTTTATAGTGATGTTGTAATGGCCAGAAATATGGCACATTTTTCATATATTTGTTTGTCATTTATACTTCTTCTGAGAAGTATCTATTCATTTTATTTGCCCAGCTTTTGACTGCGTCTTTTATTTTAGGAGTCTAAATTTGGGGGTTCTTTTTATATTCTACATATTAGTCCTCTGTCTGAGGTGTACCCAATTTTTTTCCTAATTCTGTTTGTTGCCTCTTTACTTCACTGATTGTTTCCTTTCCTGTGGACAAGCTTTTAAATTTGTTATAATCCCACTGGTTGATTATTGCTATTATTTCTTGTGCAGCTGGAATTCTGTTCATTAACTACTTGTCCACATTTATGACCTCAAATATTACTTTTTTTTATCTTCCTGTAGGTTTCTTGTTTCTGTTTTAATGTTTAGATCTTTGATCCACTTTGATTTTAGTTTAATACACAGTGAGAGATATGTGCCCAGCTTTAATCTTCTGCATATAGCCAACTTTCTCAGTACCATCAGTTAAATAGTCTATCTTTGCTTCAACTTAAGTTTGTGGTCCCTCTGTCAAAGACTAAATAGCTGAATGTGTTTGGGGATGCTTCTGTATTTCTATTCCATTCCATTGATCTACATGTCTGTTTTATGCCAATATCATGACATTTTTATCACTGTTGCTTTATGGCATAACTTGAAGTCAGGTATTGTGATTCTTCTTACTTTGCTTTTCATTCCAAAGACTGCATTTCTTTTGTGTTCTGGGTCTTTTCTTATGGGTTTTACATAAACTTTATGTCTACACTCTCCAATTCTGTAAGTAATGTTGTATTTTGATTGGAATTACAACAAATCTGTACATCAGTTTTGGGAGTATGTCCATTTTGGCAATATTGATTCAGTCTAGCCAGGAACAGCAGACATCTCTCTATTTTCCAATGTCCTTAATCTCTTTTTTTTTTTCAGGGTACAAGCGTACTTTGGGGTAGAATTCTTTAACTTTCTTGGTTAGGTTAATTCATAGGTATTTAATTTTTCATGATGGTATTGTGAATGTTATTATTTTACTAATTTATTTTTCCTTGAGTTCATCATTGGTATGCATGAATATTGTTAATATTTTGTATGTTGATCTTGTATCCTGCTCCATTGCTGAAATTGGTTATTAATTCTATAATTTTTGATGCAATTATTTGGGTCTTCTTTATAGAGTATCAAGTCATCTGGAAGTACTGATAATTTGATTTCTTCCTTTCCTGTATATATCCTTTTCACTTCTTTCTCTTGCTTAATTGCTCTGGCTAATATTTCAAGTATTATGTTGAACAGAAGTAGTGACAGTTGGCATCCTTGTCTTATTCCTGATTTTATAGAAAAAGCTTTCAGTTTTCCGCCTTTTATTATGATGTTTGCTATTGGTTTGTCAAAAGTGTCTTTTATCAGATTCACGTAAGGTCTTTCTATACCTATTTTCTCTAGGGTTTTTTTTTTTTTTAATCATGGAAGGGTATTGGATTTTGTCAAAAGATTTTTCTGCTTCTATTGACATTATCATGTGGTTTTTGTCTTTGCATCGGTTTATGTGATGTATTACATTTGTTGATTTGTATATGTTGAACCTTTTTTCAACCTATCAATGAAAGATATTTGGTCATGATGTGTGCTCTTTTGATGGTGTTTTGCATTCTATTTGCCAATTTTATTGAAGATGTTTACATCTGTGTTCATTAAGGAGATTAGCCTATAGTTTTTGTTTGCTGCTGTGTTGTGGTTGGGTTTTTGTCTGGTATTGGAATCAGTGATTCCAGCTTTCATAAATGAGTTTAAAAGCTTCCCTCCCTGTAATGGTTTGTGTCTAGATGCTTCCCCAAAGTCTCATGGGACCATAGGTGGGGCTTTCCAGAGGTTGATGGATCTATAGTGTATGATTCTGGGCTCAAGGGTGTGTGATTACTAAATTAGGCCACTGATTGGTGTGGCATAGTTCTGGGTAGGATTAAGGGTGCCCTATACTGGGTGTGAGTGCTATCCTCTGTAAGAGTGGGTAACCTGGGCAGAATATAAGGGACAAAGAGAGACTGTTGTGCTTGCTTGCTGCTTATGGTTGCTTCCTGCTTTCTGTTTCTTAGCGACTGTACTGCATTGCTATCTTCTGCCTGCTGTGAACTGTTTCTTTTCCATGAAGATCTTCTGCCAGGCCACTATATTTTGGAGCCAGCCAACTATGAACTGCAATCTCTACAAATTGTGAACTACAATAAACCTTTTCACCTTCAACTTTGAGTGTTGAGTATTTTGTCTCAGCAATGAGAAAAATAATTAAGACATTCTCTTTCAATTTCATTGAAGAATTTGAGGAGTATGGGTGATATAACCTCTTTAAAGGTTTTGTAGAATTCAGCAGTGGAGCTATGCAGTCCTGGGCTTTTTTTTGTTGGTAGGATTTTTATTAATAACTGTCTCAATTTCATTGCTTGTTATTTGATTTCTCAAAATTTGTATGCCTTCTTGGTTCAGTTGTGCTAATTCCTATTCACCTAGTAATCTGTCCATTTTTCAAGATTTTCCAGTTTGTTGAAATGTAGTTTTTCAGAGTAGTTACTAACCATCTTCTAGATTTCAATGGTTTCTTGGTGGAGACCACTACAAAGCAGCCCTGAGCAGGACTTAAATTAATCAATTGGCTTTCCATGTTCACTTGTGAATCTGTCCAAGGCCTGTGCTCCTTGACTAGAAATGGCGGACTCACAATAAGTGAATCTCTGTGAGTCACTAGTCTCTCCTAAAACCTGTAGTGGTAGATGAAGCCAGAGAGCCTCAAAGCCTAAGACAAGATCACAACCAAGGACACCTGGGTCTGCTATCAACTCAATAAAAATTATAGCCTCAGGAATCTCACTACTTGATAGATTAAGTTAATATCTTATTTAGAGAAGTCCTTGAGTGATTCTGTCCTTGTTGAGTACTCCTCTCCCTTCTTCTGATAACCAAATAAATATGGGTCACTGTTATGGTTGAAACATTGTGTCAACTTGGGGAGTCTAGAGGTTTGGCTAAGTGACTCAGCAGGAAGCCAGG
>NW_004955538.1:488413-496351 GCF_000276665.1 Chinchilla lanigera | reverse complement strand
TTTTTTTTTTTTTTAATCATGGAAGGGTATTGGATTTTGTCAAAAGATTTTTCTGCTTCTATTGACATTATCATGTGGTTTTTGTCTTTGCATCGGTTTATGTGATGTATTACATTTGTTGATTTGTATATGTTGAACCTTTTTTCAACCTATCAATGAAAGATATTTGGTCATGATGTGTGCTCTTTTGATGGTGTTTTGCATTCTATTTGCCAATTTTATTGAAGATGTTTACATCTGTGTTCATTAAGGAGATTAGCCTATAGTTTTTGTTTGCTGCTGTGTTGTGGTTGGGTTTTTGTCTGGTATTGGAATCAGTGATTCCAGCTTTCATAAATGAGTTTAAAAGCTTCCCTCCCTGTAATGGTTTGTGTCTAGATGCTTCCCCAAAGTCTCATGGGACCATAGGTGGGGCTTTCCAGAGGTTGATGGATCTATAGTGTATGATTCTGGGCTCAAGGGTGTGTGATTACTAAATTAGGCCACTGATTGGTGTGGCATAGTTCTGGGTAGGATTAAGGGTGCCCTATACTGGGTGTGAGTGCTATCCTCTGTAAGAGTGGGTAACCTGGGCAGAATATAAGGGACAAAGAGAGACTGTTGTGCTTGCTTGCTGCTTATGGTTGCTTCCTGCTTTCTGTTTCTTAGCGACTGTACTGCATTGCTATCTTCTGCCTGCTGTGAACTGTTTCTTTTCCATGAAGATCTTCTGCCAGGCCACTATATTTTGGAGCCAGCCAACTATGAACTGCAATCTCTACAAATTGTGAACTACAATAAACCTTTTCACCTTCAACTTTGAGTGTTGAGTATTTTGTCTCAGCAATGAGAAAAATAATTAAGACATTCTCTTTCAATTTCATTGAAGAATTTGAGGAGTATGGGTGATATAACCTCTTTAAAGGTTTTGTAGAATTCAGCAGTGGAGCTATGCAGTCCTGGGCTTTTTTTTGTTGGTAGGATTTTTATTAATAACTGTCTCAATTTCATTGCTTGTTATTTGATTTCTCAAAATTTGTATGCCTTCTTGGTTCAGTTGTGCTAATTCCTATTCACCTAGTAATCTGTCCATTTTTCAAGATTTTCCAGTTTGTTGAAATGTAGTTTTTCAGAGTAGTTACTAACCATCTTCTAGATTTCAATGGTTTCTTGGTGGAGACCACTACAAAGCAGCCCTGAGCAGGACTTAAATTAATCAATTGGCTTTCCATGTTCACTTGTGAATCTGTCCAAGGCCTGTGCTCCTTGACTAGAAATGGCGGACTCACAATAAGTGAATCTCTGTGAGTCACTAGTCTCTCCTAAAACCTGTAGTGGTAGATGAAGCCAGAGAGCCTCAAAGCCTAAGACAAGATCACAACCAAGGACACCTGGGTCTGCTATCAACTCAATAAAAATTATAGCCTCAGGAATCTCACTACTTGATAGATTAAGTTAATATCTTATTTAGAGAAGTCCTTGAGTGATTCTGTCCTTGTTGAGTACTCCTCTCCCTTCTTCTGATAACCAAATAAATATGGGTCACTGTTATGGTTGAAACATTGTGTCAACTTGGGGAGTCTAGAGGTTTGGCTAAGTGACTCAGCAGGAAGCCAGGATACTTACTTTATATACATCCTGAGCCTGTGGAAGAGGAGAACATGGAGATTATGTGAGAGCTACATGCCCCTTAGGTGGGGGTAGCCTGTTTACAAAGTAAGGCAGGGAAAAAAGCTGCTTGCCGCCATTCCTCCATTTTGCTCTGGCTGCATTGCTGTTCGGCTGCCATTCTCCCTTTTGCTCTTGTTGCTTTGCTATCTTCTGCCTCGGAGCCAGCCAAGTATGGACTGAAACCTCCACAAACTGTAAGCAAAATAAACCTTTCCTTCCTTCGTTTTGAACGTTGGGTATTTTGTCTCAGCAATGAGAGAAAAGTAACCAAGACAGTCACCCAGAGAAGGTCTTGGTCTTAGCCCTAAGAGAATGTCGAATTCTGTGAGAGGCCTCTGATCCTCTTGGAGCCCTGAAATCATTCCATTTGCCTCTTTTATTTAGCCTTCACCATACACTAGTTTGGGAGACTGTGGACCTGAGCATCGCATAATAACTAAGGGATACTATTAACCCAATAACTGGTGCCCTGGAACAGGGATATATAGTCCTTGGACTGGAAATTTTTACCCTGATTGAATAAGTCTACCTAAAGTAGAAAGTGTAGGAGATGGAGAGGCCTTCACAGCATGAAATCTTCACCAGGGATGCCTAGAGAAAGGAGGGAAGAGAAGCATTCCACGAGGAATAAGGGTAAGTCTTCCTGCTGTGAACAAGTCATTTTTATAGAGTAGCAAAATGGGCCAAAAAATTTCAACTGAAGAGCGAAGATAGGTAAAGCTGCTCAAGGTTTGCTTAAAGGCTCAGGGTCTTGTGTGCCTAAAAAAAGACCTAGAAAAAATGTCATAAGAGATAGCCAAATATAATTCGTGGTTTCCTCAGACAGGCACTGTAGATATTGATGACTGGGAAAGAGTTGAAAAAAAATCTTAGAAAAGCACATAGTACAGGAAAAATCATGTCCTCTGAGTCATTCTCAGCTTGGAACCTAGCTCATTGAGTTTTAAGTCCATGACAGAGCTTACAATACATAGCCTCTGACTCAGATACAGAGGAAACAGAAGAGCTCCCAGAAGAGACACCTAGGCAGGAGCAGGGGCCTTTCACAAGAACATACCATATGGCCCTATCTAGAAACTTACAGTTTTTAAAGGAAAAAACAGCCACAAAAGGAGAAATCATTGGCACACCCAGTTGCTTCCCAGTTGGAATGCAGCAAACTGGGCATAATGAGGAGATTGTTTCTCATTTGCCTTTTGAAATTCAGACTCTAAAATATCTTAAACAAAGTGTTGTCAATAATGGAGTTCAGGAACCATTTACAGTAGGAGTTCCACAGAACGTTTTGCATATGTATCAATTGACACCATATGATATCAGGCATTTAGTACAAACATGCCTGCCTTCTGCTCAATTTCTTCATTTTGAAATATAGTTTAAAAGTCTTGTTTTGGAGCAGGCTCATAGAAACACAATGGGTCCTAATCCACATCTGAAAATAAATGAGGACATGCTTTCTGGGACAGGAGGCTATGCACTTCTTTGAAATCAGCCCTGAGGTCCTGACAAGCTATATTCACAATTGACAGATTTACCAAAAAGGGCATGAGCAACTATTCCAGAGGATGGGACTCCTGTGTAGTCCTTCTTACAAATCCTTCAGGGTCCTAAAGAACCCTTTACAAAATTTGTGGCTAGATTGCAAGAAACTGTTCTCAGACAGATTTCAAACACCCAAGTTGTGGACATTCTAATTCTACAATTGGCATATGTAAATGATAATCAAGACCACAAACAAGTTTTACATCCTGTAAAATTAACCAATGATCTGACAACATATATTCAAGCTTGTCAGAATATTGGAACTGAATCATAGAAGGCAAATGTGATGGCTCAAGTTATGGCTGGTTTTAATAATGTAGGAGCCAATAATATGAAATGCTATAACTGTGGAAATATGGGACATATTAGGAAAAAGTGTAGAGTGCTTGCTGGATCTGATGGGACATTTGCTGGGATTGCAGCAGACCAAGGGAAAAACACCTCTGGTGTGGAGGGTTTGGGTCCTATGCCTGGACGTTGTCCTAGATGCCAAAAAGGGAGACATTGGGCCAGACACTGTCATTCTAAAATCCATAAGGACAGATAACTTTGCTAATAAAAGGAGATAAGGGCTGTTCCTCAGGTCAGACAAACACTAAAGGAAATATAACTTGTGAGTCAGACTATCAGTCAGTTTTATCCAGTGCAAACACACCAGCAGATTCTACAATAACTTCAAAGGTGGATCCCCAAGGGGATATAAATTCCATCACTAGGGGAACAAAGTACATGATTAGATCTTCCTGCAGCTTGCAGAGTCACTCTTATCGGGGGTGACAAATCTACCCCAATTCCCACAGATGTTTGGGGTCCACAACCTAAGGGAAAATTTGGTCTTGTACTGGGAAAGGCTGATCTAAGTTTAAAATAAATAATTATTGTACCTAGTGTGATTTATGGTGACTGTCAAGTTGAAATACAACTTTTTGCATGTGCAATGGCTCTCTGGGTTTTTGAACAGGAAGAAAACATGGCACAATTGATTCTGTTACCTATACAGAAACCTTCCATTGTTAAAAATAGAACATTCATGAGGGAGCAAGACCATCAGAGCAAGACTACAAAAACAGAAATTTATTTTACACAGGAAGTGACTAAATCAGGCCTATGTGTTTTATGAAGATTAATGAAAAATGCTTTGAAGGTCTAATAGATACTGGCACAGACATGTTTGTACTACATTAGAACAATGGCCCACCATGTGGCCTTTGTGTTGGGTTTGGCAATCCAACTAGGACTGGGGTTCCCTAAGCAGGTGCTACAAAGTGCCTTACCCATGCCTTATGAGGGGCCATACCAGCAAACAGGCTTCTTTTTACCATATGTGGCACCTATTCCAGGTCAACTTGTGGGAAGAGATTTGTTATGAAAGTGGATATTAGTGTTGACTAATGATTCTGATCATAACTTTAAACAAACAAATTCCAATTCTGAAATTAAACAAGTACATTAAAATCCTAAAATTAGACAAATGATGACTAACACGGGATATCGAAAAGAGGGTTAGGAAAGAACTTACAGGGAATCAAACAGCATATAAGGACTACACCCAAGAATGACAGATGTGGTATCAGATATCAACAATTTTTTTTACACGAGGGCCATTGATGTTTCTCCCTCCAAAACAGCTCTGCCTTTACAATGCAAAACTGAGAAGCTTGTTTGGGTAGATCACTGGTTCCTCAATAGTTCATCAAATGGCAAGGCTGCCATTTGGAATAAAGTGATGAAGACTCCATGCCTCTCTGCACAAAGGTCTGAAGTGATCCACCCTTATTTAATTTGTTTCTCAGGCTACAAAATGCAATTCATAATCAAACAGCACCCTTCCATATTGGTCATGTAAGATCTCATTCTAATTCACCCAGATTTTTAACATATGGGAATCAGCAAGCTGATTCATTAATTGCTTTTACTACTCCATTTGATGCAGCTAGACAATTTCATTCATACCATCATCAAAGTAGTAAGGCTTTAACCAAAGAATTTCAATTATTCTGGTCTCAAGAAAGACAAATTGTTATGTCCTGTCCTACTTGTCCAAAGGTTCCCAGGCCTGTGCCACAAGAGGGAAGTAACCCCTGTGGCTTAAACCATAATGGTATTTGGCAAATGCATATTACACACCTTTCCTCTTTTGGCAAACTACAATATATTCATGTATCTGTTGATACGCATTCTCATTTAATTCATGCAACTTTCCACACAGGAGAAAAAAATTGGCCATGTTCAACAACATTGCTTGTCAACATTTGCCTCTATGGGTGTTTCACGCACTATAGAGATTGACAATGGGCCTTCATATATTAGTAAACCATTCTTTTTTCAACTGTGGCACATTACATACATTACAGGAATCCTTTACAACTCTCAAGGATATGTGATTACAGAAAGAACACAACTAACTCTTAAAACTCAGTGACAAAAACAAAAAGAAGGAATATAGTTATCCCCACAAGCACAGTTAAATTTAGCCATTTTTATCCTAAAATTTAAAATCCAGCTGCAGACAATAAGTTCACCCCTGTGGCACTTCATTGGTCAACATCCCATGATGATGCCCAACATAGGGTTTGAGTGCTTTGGAAGGACATCAACACGGGAATGGGAAGGACCGGTTCAGCTAATAATGTGGGAAAGAGGTTATGCGTGTATCCTAACAGGTTGCCATCCAGGAATGTAAAACTTTGACAAGAGACACAACTGACCATGGAGACAGTCCCTTCTGATGACTCCACTGACCTGAGCCCTCCAGAGGATGAGTCCATCCCATGAGGTTTGACTGGAGGGACTTGCCAATCAGAAAGGCAATCTACCACCAACTCCTGAAGATCCTGTGACTGCCTTAATGGCTCCACTGACAATATCCTATGTATAATGTGTGTTTCAAGAGCAGAGTATTGGATTTACAGTCTTAATCATGAACATGGCCACCACGACTTAGGCACATTCTCTACCTAAGATTTATTATGAATCAGACACTACTGGCCCTAAATGACATAAATGGTTTTTATTTTTTTCAAATTCTTTTAAAAGATCTCCACTAATTGACATATAAAAAATTCTGATGAGTTTTTATAATTACAAACATAAAAAATTATTATAATTCAATTTGGTAAAATATGTATTTGAGTGCAATCTGATTTTACAAGCAAACTGTCGTGTGTGTAGTTTTGCTTGTCTCTCTGTCCAGTTTGTAAACAGTTGTTTTATTTAAGCTCAACAAAATTTTCTTCTTTTTGCATTTTTTGTATTTTTGAAGCATTTGTCTATAATTTAATTTGACTTATGATAAATGTCATCTAAAATTAAGGATATGTTTCTACCAAGGTTGCCAGCTGGTCAAAATGATGTCAAAATGGTTTTATAAATGTCATGTGTACAGAATTGTTTATGTATTATGACTTGAGAGTCTCTCATTATTCAAATTGAATGTGTTAAGTGCTGAGATTGCATTTTCATGGGTTATCAGGAATTTACGTAGATAATTAAACAAAATCCCTTAGGGTGAGGAGAAACAGTTGGACAGGACTCCTATTGATGAAGGAGGAAGCAGCTGCCTGGAAACATTCTTTCAGTCCTTGTTCATTAATGGGAAGCCCAGATAATCTCCATAACCTTATAGAAGACACCCCAATAAGTGTTTTTCAAAATATATTATTGTGATATATTTACATTGGTCATCATCAAAAGGTTAAGTTTTCAAAAATAAGACAATACAGTTTTCAGAATTAGAATATGTTCTTGGTACAAAACTAAGTCAAGAAACAAAATAATGGGGCTGGGGATTAGCGCAGCAGCACAGCACCTACCTGGCAAGTGCAATGTCATGAGTTCGATTCCTGGTACTGGAAAACAAACAAAACAAAAGAAACAAAATAATGACCATTCATTTTAACTAAATTCCTGATGCATTAAATGTATTCATGTCTTCCATATGTACATTATTCTAACATGTAAAACTGGTACTGTTTATAGCGACAGACATCTGCCTTTCTCTTGTGCCTCAGATATCTGTGATAAGAGGTTTGTGTCAAGCCAACATAAGGTCATCAGTCAAATGGTAATTTTTACCAAAACCTATAGGATGTGTATGTTGTGTATGTGCCACTACCTTTAGAGATGCTTAGATATTGAACAGCCCAGACAATGTTACAATCTTCTTTAACATTCTATTAAATACAACAAATTAGGTGAAAGCTTCTTATATATTAGGTAGGGTTGATTGACTAAAGTTATTCTATTCCAAGATGGAGAGATTTAAATGTGTTTCACAAATGTCATCATGTGTGTTATGCTACATTGCTATGTATGACTTTTTTATTTCAAGTTTTCTCTGTGAAACTATATAATAATTGTCTGTTAACATTCTATAGGGATTTAACTACTAGAACATCCTTGGTTGGTAAAAAAGCAACAGTTCTCTGGCTATACTTTATATTTCAAGGTGTTCCCACTACAATGTAATGCATTAACCCTCTCTTCTGGATGTTCAACAACTGAGGTTTGGAGATCAAAAATTAGAAAGATAGATGGGCTAAGCAGATAGCCAACACTCTAGCCTTAGCTCTCCAAAGTCAGTGAGGACCCAGGACATAAGAGAACTTTTGCTTTGACATCCTATAATTCAGTTGAGTTCCTGATCTTCTGATCAAGAAGATTGTGGGACCACACAGGAAAGTGATTCTACTGTGCGTAGTATGCCTAAGAAGAGTCATGAGTAGAGAAAAACTCCCAAGCTTTCAG
>NW_004955538.1:483488-487223 GCF_000276665.1 Chinchilla lanigera | reverse complement strand
AAAGAAATAGCTCTGCCATTCATTGATTCTTTGCATGGCTTTTTTCAGTCTTAATTACGTTAATTTCCACTTTGATCTTTATGATTTCTCTCATTAATTATGGTTTGGCTTGGATTTTTTTAAAGTATCTTGAAGTTATTCACTGGCTTATTTGTTTCAGCTCACTGCTTTTTAAAATATGAACACTGATTGCAAGAAGCTTCCCTCTTAGGACTGTTTTTGTTGTGTTCAATAGTTTCTGGTGTGTTATACTGGCATTGTTGTTGCTTCCAGAAATTGTTTAATTTCTCCTTTAATTTTACCTGCTGCTCACTGGCTGTTTGGAAATGTGGTATAAAGTTTCCAGGTATTTCTAAATTTTCTGTGTTTCTTTCTGTGACTAATTTATAATTTAATTGCACTATGTTCTGTTAATAAACATGGGGTGATTTCAGTTACTTTATACTTATTTAAGCAGGCTTTGTGAACTACTACATGGACTATTTTGGAGAAAGTTCCATGTGCTGCAGAGAAGAATATACTACCTTGCAGTAGAATAAAATGACCTGTACATATCCATTAAATCCATATGTGCAAAGGTGTGGTTTGGTTTTAATATTTCTTTATTGACTTTTGTTTAGTTGATCAATCTCTTTGTGAAAACTGAAACTTCTCAGATCTTGAGAGATATGGCTATCCAGATTCATGAATCTCAACTACACTTAAATAGATTAACTTGAAATCTTCTTTCTGGGAATTTTAATCAAACTGTTAAAAGTCAGAGATAGAATTTAAAAAGCCACAAGAGAAACATGTCAAGGCACATTTAAGGTGATAATCATTTCCCCATCACCCTATTTTTCAGAAAAAACTTTAGACCAGGACTTCTGGGAAAATGGTGGAGTGGTAAGCAACAACAACTCAGCCTCTCCAAGATTCGAAATCCAAGCACCGGAAAACAGCAACTTGGAGAACAAATAAGAGAGGGAAATAGACCCCCTGGAACCAAGAAGGATATGACAGGAAAATTAAAACCTGAAATTGAAGAGACAGAACACAATGTGGATATGGGAAGTGACAATATGCACTCTCTCCCTGGCTCCTGGCTCCTAGCTCCTAGCTCCTGGTTTCTAGCTCCTGCCTCACTGGAAAGGGAGACCAGATCCACAAAGTGAAAGCTGGGGACTCCAGAGGGCTTCAGGGAGAAATGTGTTGGTAAAATGGACCAGGGATATTGTGAGCTGCAGAGAGAATGTGAGATTCTACTCCAATGTGAGTCCTTTGACAGTCAGTAGCTTACAAGTGACTCTAGTCTAAGCACCTACCATATCCCCTGGAATGAGGGCTTGGTGGGATGACCTTCAGGGGATGTGTTAATTATTTGAAGCTAGGACTCAGAGAAGCCTTTGAACAGCTTCAATTCAGGACTCTCAGTGTTACACTCCCACAATGCCTAGATGAGAGAAAGTCACGATAGACACCCATGGTCAGGGTGCTAAGTTAGCCTGGAAGAGATCCGCTGAGAGGTTTAAGCTAAAGGACATGGGCCCCAGCCCCAGAGCCAGAGGCTAGGCTCAGCCAGGATTGCTCTGGATTTAAAAGTCATGGCATTTGCATCCTCACACTAGCCCTACAGCCTGCTGGTGCCTGCATTCAGCACAAATATGGGGTCTGACTCCCTTCTTTATGAGCATGACCAGGGATACATCTTGACTAGGCTACTTTCCCAAAATTGTAGATCCCAGAAGAAACCAAAAAGTTTGAAATCACAGAGAAATTTCTTTTCTTTGTGTCTGTAGTGTGTGAACAGATTTTCCACATTCTTCTTTTTCTTTTTTGGTACCGGGAATTGAACTCATGATCTCACTCTTGCCAGGCAGGTGCTTGTGCCACTAAGGTATACCCCCGGCCTCCCACACTCTTTTGTTTTTGATTCTTTGGGTGAAATTATAAAATAATCCTATAAATTATGTGTCCTGAGCTGGGGATATAGGTCAGTGGCACAAGCGCCTGCTTGGCAAGCTTGAGGTCCTGAGTTCAATTCCCAGTATCTATCTATCTATCTATCTACCTATCTATCTATCTATCTCCTGTATTAAATCTTTTCTCTTGTAAACCCTGAGTGTAACAGTAAGTAAAAGAAAGAAAGAAAGAAATAATGAAAGAAAGAAAAGAAAAAGAGGAATACACACAATGTGATGAACAGCTAAGCAAAAGGAAAAATATTAGAAATCAGCAACAGGAAAATAAAGCAACGCCAGGAGTAAGTCAGCACCTCTCTTGCTGAGTTTGTTATTTGTGTACAGAAATGCTATGGAACTTTGAGTCTTGATTTTGTATCCAGCCACACTACTGAATTTGGTTATTAAATCTATGTGTTTTGGTAGAGTTTTTGGAGTCTTCTGTGAGGAGTATCATGTCATCTGCAAACAATGGTCATTTAAATTTTCTCTTTCCTGTCCTTATTCCTTTTATTTTCTCATATCTAATTGCTCTGGTTGATGTTTCTACAACTATATAGAACAAGAATAGTGACAGAAGGCACCCTTGTCTTGTTCCTGATTTTAGAGTGAAAGCTTTCAGTTTTTGACCATTTAATATGATGCTGGCTGTTTAATTGTCATAGATAGCTTTTAACAGATTGAGATAGAGACGAACTATTCCAATTTTCTGTAAGGTTTTTATCATGAATGAGTATTGGACTTTGTCAAATGATTTTTCTGTGTCTATTAGATGATCATGTGATTTTTACCTTTGGCTCTGTTAATATGGTGTATTACATTTATTTATATGCATATGTTGAACCATCCCTCCATTCCTGGGATGAATCCTACTTGGTCATGGTGTATAACTTTGATGATTTGCTGCATTCTGTTTGCCAATAACTTACTGAGGATTTTTTTTTTTTTTTGGTTTTTCTCCGGTACCGGGAACCGAACTCATGACCTTGCGCTTGCCAGGCAGGCGCTTTTGCCGCCGAGCTAAATCCCCAGCCCTTACTGAGGATTTTTGCATCTATATTACTTAGAAGATTGGCCTGTAGTTCTTTTTGGTTGTGTCCTTCTCTGGTTTAGGTATCAGGGTAAAACTTGCTTCCAGGAATGATTTTGAAAATATTGCTTCCCTTTCAGTTTTCTTAAAGAGTTTCAGCATTAGTGGCATTAGATCTTCTCTAAATTTCTTGTAGAATCTAACAGTGAGTCCATCAGGGCCTCGGCTTTTCTTTGTTGTTGTTGGTAGGTTTTGAATTACATTTTTAATTTTGTTGAGTGATATCACATTATTTAGAATTTTTATATCTTCTTTATTGAGTTTTGGTAATTCATATGAGTCTAGGAATCTGTCCATTTATTCTGTGTTTTCCATCTTATTAGAGTACGTGTTCTTGAAATAGGTATGAATGATCTTCCAGATTTCCACATAATCCATTGTGATTTCACCTTATTCATTCTTAATTGCTTCAAGGCAAAACACACCTTTCACAATAGGATCCAAGAAAATGAAATACTTAGGAATCAATCTAACAAGGGAAGTAAGATATCTATACATTGAAAATTACAGTAATCTAACAAAGCAGATTGAAGAAGTTATCAGAAAATGAAAAGATATCCCTTGTTCATGCATAGGAAGAACATAGTAAAATGGTCATACTTCCAAAATTGTTATACAGATTTTGTACAATTCCAATCAAAATGTCACTAGCATACCTCACAGATCTACAGAAAATGCCCCTAACATTCATTTGGAAGCAGAAGA
>NW_004955538.1:476609-482673 GCF_000276665.1 Chinchilla lanigera | reverse complement strand
AAAACTAGAATTAGAGGTCCCATTTGGCCTATTAATTCCCTTTTTGTGTATCTTCCTAAAAGAATTGAAAACACCATGCCACCATGATATTTATACTCCCATGTTTATAATAGCACAGTGTGTAATAGCGAAGTTTTGAGAACAATCTAATAGCCCATCAAGTGAGGAATGAATACAGGAGATATAGTTTTTTTTTTATGTAGTAGAGTACTACTCTTCCATAAAGGATAATTTTGAGGCATTTCTAGATAAATGGATGCAACTTGAGACTATACTCTTAACTGAAATAAATCAGCCTCACATGTGTAAACATCACATTGTCTCCCTAGTGTGGGGAACTGAGAGAGTATAAAGATCAAAACACACTCAACCATCTTATCCTTGACACAAAGATGTGAAACAGGATAAAATCATTCAAAAAAAAAAAAAAAAAAGAAAACCTAGGGTTGAGGAAGAAGGAAAGGAAGGAAGGAAAACGAAAAAATTGATTTTTAAAAAGTATAAAATGGAAACAAAGTTTTGTAAATAGGGACAGGAAGATAGGTTCAAGGGAGGAAAGAGCATTGGGGAAAAGTAGGAACTGAAATATATCATGTACAGGTACAAAGTTCCTATCATGAATATGATTACTATGTATATCTAAAATGTACTGCTAAACTTAATGAAAAATCAGCACTTTCAGTAATATATCTCAATGTTAATATTCTCAATTCCTTACTGAAAAGACACCAGGGACCAGGAAGCTGTGGTGAGCTGACTGGGATCCTGGAAAGCCACAGTGAGCTGACTGGGAGCCTGGGACCCTGTTATCTCATGGGAAGATTTCTGGGACCAGAAGGCCTTAATGAGCTGAATGGGACCCTAGAAAGCCACGATGATCTGACTGGTATTCCAGGACATCTGGCTCCACCCCTGCCATTCTGTGGGAAGTTCTCTGAGACCAGGAGGCCTCAGTGAAGTGACTGGGACCCCAGAAAGCTACGGTAAGCTGACTGGGACCCAGAAAAGCCACGGTGAGCTGACTGGGACACTGGGATATCTGGATCCACCCCCCTGTAGCCATAGCTGGAAGGTTTCTCCAACCCAGAAATATTCACAAAAGACTCTAAATCATGGGAAACCTAGGGAAAATAGCAAAAAGAAGAGGAAAATGCAATTGCAGCTCTCTACCCTACCCAGAATAAGTCCAGGAAACATCAATATGGAAGAACATGGAAGTCACACATCTGAAATTTTGGAAATGATAACAATTGAAGTAAAGAAATAACTACATCAGGCTAGAGAAGAAATCAGATCAAAAATAACTATTCAGGTAAAAGAAATGACAACTATAATGAAAGAACTGCTCAGCATATCAAAAGAAGACATAGATAAAAAATAGAGGAACCCAAAAAAATGATGGAAACCTTGAATGAACAATATAGGAAAGAATTAGAATGCATGAAACAGGTTTAAGAAGATATGCAGGAAATTAAAAATTCCATTGAAAGAGGGCAAACCGCTTGAATGAAATGGAAGAGTTTCTGACTTTGAAGACAGCAATGTAGCTAGTGATAATGAAAGGAAAGATCTCACAAAAATAAAAAGGAACTATTCTAGAACAATTCAACATCTGCAAAGTGAGGCAAAGAAGAGCAATAGAAGACTGATAGGTGTCAAAGAAAGAGCAGGAGGCAGCATGAATGGCATCAAAAGACTACTGCAGAAGTAATAGCAGAAAATTTCACAACCATAGGAGAAGAACCCAACATATACATAAGTGAAGCATATAGAATGCAAATTAGCCTTACCCAAAACAAATCTACACCCAAACACATAATAGTCAAGATCCTGGAAATTCAGCAAAAGAACAGAATATTAAAAGATATGAGGGAAAAGTAACTGATCACCTATGAAGGAAAGCCCATCAGAATCATGGCAGACTTCTCAATACAAGCCATCAAGTCAAGAAGAGCTTGGAGTGAAGTATTTCAGGTCCATAAAGAAAACAACTTCTAACCCAGACTGCTGTACCCTGCCAAACTATCAAAATTTATGGAGAAATAAGATACTTCCATGAAAAATATCAACTGAAAAAATTTATGACCACAAAATCAACCCTACAAAGAGTACAGAAAGATATTTTACAAAGAGACAAAAGTGGCCACAATTTCTAAACCAGCCATAGAAAAGAACCATCAGGAAACATAAGCAATTAAACAGAGGGAGAAAGTACAGAACCAACAGTGGAAAAATAACATGACAAAGGTAAGTCAACACATATCAGTAATAACCATTAATGCAAATGGCCTCAATTCACCAATCAAAAGAAACAGGCTGGTAGAGTGGATCAAGAAACAAAATCCAACAATATGCTCTATGCAAGAAATGCACTAAATTTAAAAGGAAAATCATAGACTGAAAATTTAAAAGGAAATCATAGACAGAAATTCAAAAGATGGAAAACAATACTTCATGTAACAGGAAAGAAAAAAAGAGGGTAGCTACTCTACCTGCAGACAATGTGAACCTCAAATGAATAATGATCAAAAGAGATAAAGAAGGTCACTTCATTCTTGTCAGGGGAAAATTGCAACAGGAACAAATAACAATCATAAATATATATGCACAAAATGTAGGAGCACCCAATTATATAAATAAATTTTAATACATATTAAAAAGTCAAATAAATAACAACACAGTTGTAACAGGGGATTTTAACACCCCATTGTCACAAAGAGATAGATTAACTAGACAAAAAATATGCAAAGAAGTAATAGAATTAGACCAATGTGTGAACAAAGGGACTTAGTAGACCTTTACAGAGTATTCCATCCAACAACAGTGGAATACTCGTTCTTCTCAGCTGCACATGGGATATTCTCTAAAATAGACTACATACTAGGGCACAGAACATGCATAAGTAAATGCAAAAGAATTGAAATTATCCCATGCATATTATCAGCCCATAGTGCAATGAAATTAGAAATTAATGACAAAAGAAATCACAAAAACTTCATAAAAACATGGAAACTAAGTAAAATCCTCTGGAACAACCAACAAGTTACAGAAGAAATTAAAGAATATGACAATCCAATGAAAATGCAGATATAACTTACAGGAACCTGTGGGATGCAATGAAAGCAGTCCTCAGAAGGAAATTTATACCAGTGGATTCCTGCATCAGAAAAAAAGAATGAATACAAATAAACAACCTTATTTTGCACATCAAACTTCTAGAAAAAGAACAAGTCTAGCCCAAAGCCCAAAGAGGCAGGAAATTATAAAGATCAGAGCAGAAATAAATGCAATTGAAACCGAGCAAACAATACAAAGAATTAATGAGTCAAAGGGTTGGTTCTTTGAAAAAATAGATAAAATTGATAAACGACTAGCTAACTTTATCAAAAAAGGAAAGAAAAACCTCAAATCCATGCAATAAGGAACAAAATGTGTGAAAACACTTCAGATCCTGTAGAAATTCAAAAACTCATCAATGCCTACTTCAAAACTCTTTACTCTCATAGGACATAAAACAGAGAGGAAATAGACAGATTCCTAAATACATGTGCATTGCCAAAACTGAATTAAGAAGCTATAAAATTGTTGAATAACCAATATCACATAATGAAATTGAAGATGTAATAAAAACTTACTAACAAAGAAAAGCTCAGGACCTGATGGATTTACAGCTATATTCTACAAGAAATTTAGAGAAGATTTAATGCCAAATCTTCACAAACTGTTAAATGAAGTAGAAAGGGAAGCAACTCACCCCAACTCATACCTGGAGGCAAGAATTATCCTGATACCAAAACCAGAGAATAATTCAACCACAAAAGAACTATAGGCCAATATCCATAATGAACATAGATGCAAAAATTCTCAATAAAATACTAGCTAATAGAGCATACCAAATCATCAAGAAGATAATACACTATGACCAACTGGGATTCATTCCAGGAATGCAAGGATGGTTCAGTATATGCAAATTAATAAATGTAATACCTCATATCAACAGAGCCAGAGATAGAAATCTCATGATCATCTCAATGGGATAATTTCAATTCTTTTGCATCTCAATGATCAATCTCATGATCATCTCCAACATTCATTCATGATAAAAACTCTATAGAAACTAGACGGACTTTTCTTCAATCTGGTAAAGGCTATCTATGACAAACCAACAGCCAACATCACACTAAATGGACAAAAACTGAAAGCTTTCACTTCAACATCAGGAACAAGAGAAAGATGTCCATTGTCACCACTCTTATTCAACATAGTTCTGGAAACATTAGCCAGAGTAATTAGACAAGACAGAGAAATAAAAGAGATAAGGATAGGAAAAGAAGAAGTGAGATTATCATTATTCACAGATGACATGATACTCTACATAGAAGACCCCAAGAACTCCATCAAAAGACTCCTAGAATTAATAAACAAATTCAGCAATGAAGCTGAATACAAAGTCAACACTCAAAAACCAATAGGAGTCCTATACATAACAAATACACTAAGAGAGAAATTAGAGAAACCACACTTTTCATGATAGCATCGAAAAAAGTGAAATACTTAGGAATCAATCTAACAAAGGATGTAAAAGATTTATTCGGTGAAAATTACAGTACTCTGAACAAAGAAATTGAAGAGGATTTCAAAAAATGCTAAGATATTCCTTGAACATGTATAGGAAGAACAAACACTGTGGAAATGGCCTTACTCCCAAAATTGTTATATAAATTCAATGCAATCCCAATGAAAATACCATTGGTATACCTCACAGATATGGAGAAAACATTCCTAAAATTCATCTGTAAGCAGAAGAGACCCAGACTAGTAAAAGCAATACTGAGAAACAATGGGAAGACAGGATGTATCAAAATCCCTGACTTGAAATTATACTACAAAGGTACTGTGATAAAATCAGCTCCCTATTAGCAACAAACAGACCTGAAGATCAATGGAACAGCCACAAACACAAACACACTTAGACGCCTTATCTTTGACAAAGGGGCCAAACATGTTCACTGGAAGAAAGATAGCCTCCTTAATAAATGGTCTTGGAAATATTGATTTTCCATAGGCCAAAGACTAAAACTAGATCCATGCCTATCACCATGCACTAAAATAAAGTCAAAATGGCTTAAAGATCTAAATATTAAACCAGAAACACTAAATTTACTTGAAGATGAAGTAGGTGGAAGTCTTGAAGACATAGGGGTAGGTAGAGAGTTCATGAACAAAAACCAAACTGCACGGGAAATACTTCAAAGAATTAAAACTGGAATCTCATCTAATTGAAAAGTTTTTGCATAGCAAAAGATATCATCATCAGGGTGAAAACAAAACCCACAAATTGGGAAAAGGTTTTAGCCAACTGTCCTTTGGACAAAAGACTCCTGTCTAAAACATATAAACTATTTTAAAACATCAAGCCCCCAAATTCAAAGACCCAATACAAAAATGGGCATCTGAGCAGAATACATAATTCTCTGTTAGACAAATACAAATGGCAAACAACTACATGAAAAAATGTTCAACACTCTTAACCATTTGAGAAATGCTAGTTAAAACAATACTGAGATTCCATCTCACTCCAGAAAGAATAGCTATCATCAAGAAATCAACCTATAACAAATGATGGAGGGGCTTTGGGGAAAAAGGAGCATTTCTCCATTATTGGTGGGAGTGTAGACTTGTACAGCCATTGTGGAAATCAGAGTGGAGATTCCTCAAAAAACTAAGATTAGAAGTTCCATACAACCCAGCTAATTCTCTCCTGGATATTTTCTCAAAAGAACTGAAGACATCATACTACAATGATACATATGTGTCCATGTTTATAGCAGTGCAATTTGTAATTGCTAAATCTTAGAAACAACCCAAATGTCCATCACCTGAGGAATGGATAAAAAAGATGTGGTATTTTTATACAGTGGAGTATTACTCACTTACAAAAAAGATAACCTAGAGGCTTTTATAAGTAAGTGGATGCAACTTGAGAACATAATCATAAATGAAATAAATCACACTCACATGTGTAAACATCACATTACTTACCTAGTATAAGAACCTGAAAGAG
>NW_004955538.1:473959-475244 GCF_000276665.1 Chinchilla lanigera | reverse complement strand
GATTTCTTGATAATAGCCATTCTTCATGGAGTGAGATGGAATCTCACTGTTGTTTTAATTTGCATTTCTGAAGTGACTAATGATGTTGAACATTTTTCATGTATTTATTTGCCATTTGTATTTCTTCATCTGAGAAGTGCATATTCATCTCAGATGCCCATTTTTCAATTGGGTCTTTGAATTTTGGGGACTTGATTACTTGTAATTCTTTATATGTTCTAGATAGAACTCTTTTCTCTGAGGGGGAGTTGGATAAAATTTTTTCCCAATTCATGAGTTTTCTTTTTACTCAGTTGGTGATTTCTTTTCGTGTGCAGAAACTTTTCAATAAGATGAAATCCCAGTTGTTAATTCCTTCAAGTATTTCCAGTGCAGTTTGGTTTTTGTTCATGAACTCTCTGTCTACCCCTGTGTCTTTGAGATTTTTACCTACTTTCTCATCCAGTAGATTTAGTGTTTCTGTTCTGATGTTTAGATCTTTGATCCATTTTGACTTTAGTTTAGGGGATGGTGATAGACATGGGTCTTGTTTTAGTCTTCAGTATGTGGAAATCCAGTTTTTCCAGGACCATTTATTAAAGAGGCTTTCTTCCAGTGAACATGTTTGGCCCTTTTGTCAAAAATAAGGTGGCAGAGTGTTTGTTGCTGTGTCTGCATCTTTTAATCTGTTCCACTGATCTTCAGGTCTGTTTTTTTGCCAATACCATGCTGATTTTATCACAGTAGCATTGTAGTATAATTTCAAGTCAGAAATTTTGATGCCTCCTGTATTTCCTTTCTTGCCCAGGATTGCTTTTGCTATTCTAGGCCTCTTCTGGTTCCAAATGAATTTTAGAACTGTTTTCTCTAGATCTGTGAGGTATACTCATGGTATTTTAATTGGGATTGCTTTGAATTTGTACAACAATTTTGGGAGTATGGCTATTTTCACAATGTTAGTTCTTCCTATCTATTTACAAGGAATATCATTCCACTTTCTGATATCTTCTTCAATTTCTTTTTTTAGAGCACTATAATTTTTACTGTATAGA
Source organism: Chinchilla lanigera (assembly GCF_000276665.1). Classification (NCBI taxonomy): domain Eukaryota; kingdom Metazoa; phylum Chordata; class Mammalia; order Rodentia; family Chinchillidae; genus Chinchilla; species Chinchilla lanigera. The sequence goes on along the minus strand of NW_004955538.1, from coordinate 474,213 downwards.
TCTTTAACTACTTTTGTTAGATTGATTCCTAAGAATTTTATTTTTTATATGCTGTTATGAAAGGTGTAGCTTCACTAACTTCTCTTTCAATGTGTTGTTTGTGTACAAGAATGCTGTTGATTTTTGAATGTTGACTTTGTATCCAGCTATATTACTGAATTTGTATATTAAATAAGCCTTTTTGTAATGTTTTTGGGGCCTTCTGTGTAGAGTATCATGTCATCTGAAAATAACAATAATTTCACTTCTTTTCC
>NW_004955538.1:466934-473034 GCF_000276665.1 Chinchilla lanigera | reverse complement strand
GTATTGATGATCTTCTGAATTTCTACAGGATCTGTAGTGATTTCATCTCTTTCATTCCTTGTTGCATGTATTTCAGTTTTTCTTTCCTTTTTAAAATAAGGTTGGCTAGGAATTTATCAATTTTATTTATTTTTTCAAAGAACCAACTCTTTGATTCATTAATTCTTTGTATTTTTTTTAGTGTCCATTGCATTAATTTCTGCCCTGAGTTTTATAATTTCCTGCCTCCTCTGGGCTTTGGGTTTGATTTGTTCTTCTTTTTATAGTAGCTTGAGGTGCAGCATAAGATTGTTTTTTTTGTGTGTGCTCATTCTGTTTCCCTGAGGTGGGAATTCACTGCTGTAAATTTCCCACTGAGACTGCTTTCGTTGCATCCCACAGGTTCCTGAAAGTTGTATCTACATTTTCATTTGGTTGTCCATAGTGTTTAATTTCTTCTTTGATTTCATCTGTGACCCACTGTGTTCAGGAGGGTGCTGTTGAGTTTGCATATGTTTATGGAGTTCTTGCAATTTCCTTTTTCATTAACTTGCAATTTCATTGCTCTATGGCCAAATAGTATGCATGAGAAAATCTCAACTCCTTTGCATTTCCTTAAATATGTTCTCTGTGCCAGTATGTTTTGTATTTTAGAGAACATCCCATGTGCAGCTGAGAAGAACGTGTGTTCTGATGCTGTTGGGTAGAACACTCTGTACAGGTCTGTTAAGTCCATTTGCTCACATGTTTGGTTTAGTTCTGTCATGTCTTTGCTGATTTTTTGTCTAGTTGATCTATCTCTTTGTGACAATGGGGTATTAAAGTCCCCTGTCAAGATTGTCTTGCTGCTTATTTCATGTTTCATGTCTGTTAAAATTTGTCTCATATAATGGGGTGCTCCTGTGTTTGGTGCATAGATGTTTATGATTATTATCTGTTCCTCTTGAAGTTTTCCCCTCATGAGTATGTAGAGACTTTCTTTATCTCTTTCAGTTGTTCTTGGTTTGAACTTCCCATTTTCTGCAAACGGAATAGCTACACCTGCTATTTTCTGGGTACCTGTCACATGGAGTATTGTTTTCCATACTTTGATTTTCAGTCTATGAATTTCCTTTTGTGTTAAATTTGTTTCTTGTGTGCAACATATTGTTGGAATTTGTTTCTTGATCCAATCTGTCAGTCTACTTCTTCTGGTTGGTGAATTGAATCCATTGATTGTTATAACTGATATATATTGACTTATCTTTGTCATGCTGTTTGCCTGCTTTGATTCTGATGGGCTTTCCTTTATAAATGATCCTTTCTTTTTCTCTAACAGCTGTTAATATTCTGTTCTTTTATTGAATTTCTGGACCTTGATCATTATATATCTTGTTGTAGATGTATATTGGTTATGCCTAGTTGGAGTTCTATATGCCTCCCTTACTACAAGTCCAATTCTTTTTCCATGCTTGGGAAATTTTCTGTTATTACTTCATCAAATATTCTTTTTTTAACATTTGCGCTGGCACCTGTTGTTTCATTGATACCTATTAATCTTACATTGTTTTTCTTTGCTTTGTCTTGTAGCTTTTGAACTGTTATTTCTTCATTTCTTGATTTTCTTAAGAGATCCCTCCTTTCACGGTCATTCACAGCAATGCTGTGGTCAAGGTCTGAAGGTCTATCTTCATCTTTGTTCAAGCAATTTTACCAGGTTTTGATGGAAGTTTTAATTCTCTCGATATCTGTTTGAATCTGTTTCATGCATTCCAGTTCTTATCTATATTGTTCATTCAAGTTTTCCATTAATTTACTATGCTCCTCTTTTTTTTCTGTCTTCTTTAGATGTGCTAAGCAATTCTTTCATTATTGTGGTCATTTCTGTTTTCTTTTTTTTTTTTACCTGAGAGATTATTTCTGATCTGATATCTTCTATGGCCTTATGGAGTTGTTTCTTTACTTTAGCTGCTATCATTTCAGAAATTTCAGGTTTATGACTTGCAAGCTCTTCGGTGTAGGTATCTTCTAGACCTGTTCTGCGTGGGGTAGATGTCTGCAATTGCATGTTGCTCTTTTGTTTTGTCATTTTCAGAGATCCAGAGGTTCCCTAGAGCTCAGCCTCACTTCTAGGATGATGGTATAGTAATTGGGCAAGGACCCAAACGTCCTCAGTGCTCAGTGTGACTCCCTTGATAGTGTGCGCAGGTGGGGTGTGATCCCCAGTGCTCCCACAGTTGTCCAGGGCTCAGCTTGGCTCCCACTCAGGGGTTCCCAAAGCTGTCCAGGTTTCACCCCTCTTCACTGGGTTGTAGTAATGGGCAGGTTGTGGTCACTGAGGCTACATACACTGCCCCTCCCAGCCTGGTTCCCACACCAGCATTGAGGGGTAAGCACGCAGTCACTGAGTTTCAGCTTAGCTCCCCTGAGGGTGCAGGGTGGGATCAGGGAGGAGCACCCAAGGCCCTTGAGGTTTTCTGGGGTTCCCTCTGTCTCCCAAGCTGGTGGGGCAGAGGTGGGGCTGGTTAACTGGCATTTTCAAAGCTGTCCAATGTTCAGTTCATCTCTAACAGCAGGGGGCAAGTGGGGAGTGGCTCCCAGGCTCCTAAAACTGTCCCTATTTCTGCCTGGCTCCCAAGCCCATGGAGGAGGGGTGGCAGCAGCTCATTGCCATTCCCAAAGCTGTCTGAGTTTGAGCTCAGCTCCAATGGGAGGAGGGTTGCGCAGTGGACCCCAGGCCCATAAAGCTGTCCAGGTTTCTGCCTGGCTCCCAAGATCATGGGGGAGGGGTGGCCATGGCTCATTGGAGTTCCAGAAGTTGTCCAATGTTCAGCTCAGCTCAAAGGGGAGAAGTGGGGAGGAGGGGATGGGCAGGGAGTGACCTGTTATGTTGTTAATACCTATGTTTTTGTTTTTTATATTTTCTCCTTAAAATTAAAGAAAAAAAGAAATATATATATATATATATATATATATATATATATATGATAGCTGGGATAAGTGTGTTGCTGATGTCTATTGATTTGCTGAAAGGAACAGTTAATGTTTAAATTGTCTTTGTTTTTGTTTTCTTTTCCTTTCTTTCTCTTGACCAATTCTGCATGCTTCTATCTGGTAACTGGAACAACTAGTTTGAAGACAACAATATGCAATATAACAGCCCTTGCTAAATTCCTACCATCTTGTTTGATGAAGCTCTGTATCACTTCTAAAGTGTTTTTTATTCCTTGTTTTTGTCTATAATTGTTTGATCAATCTTGCATTTTTTGGCAAATAAATATATGAGAAAATGTTCAACATCATTAGTCATTCGAGAAATGCAAATTAAAACAACACTGAGATTCCACCTTACCCCAGTAAGAATGGCTAGCATTAAGAAATCAACCAAGAACAAATGCTGGCGAGGCTGTGGAGAAATAGGAACCCTTCTCCACTGCTGGTGGGAATGCAGACTGGTGAAACCACTGTGGAAATCAGTTTGGAGATTCCTCACAAAACTAGGCCTAGAGGTCCCATTCAACCCAGCTATCCCCTTGCTGGGTATTTTCCCAGAAGATCTAAAAACATCATATCACAGTGATGTATGTGCACCCATGTTTATAGCAGCACAATTTGTAATTGCTAAAATGTGGAAGCAACCCAAATGTCCATCCACTGAGGATTGGATCAGAAAATTGTGGTACTTTTATATAATGGAATATTAGTCAGCTCTAAAGAAAGATAAACTCGAGGCTTTTATAGGCAAATGGTCACAACTAGAGACCATACTCATAAGTGAAATAAATCAAACATACATGTGCAAGCACCGCATTGTTTCTCTAGTGTAAAGCCTGAGAGAGTTAATTTAATCTAGGAGATATGATAGACATTGAGAATTGATAGGAAAGCACTCATAGGTAAAGGATAACTGGGATATGGGAAAAGAGAAGGGAAAGAAGGAGAAAGTTTGTATATGTGTATATGCAGGATAGTTAACACGGGTGTTCTACTGTCCTGTATTTCCTTGCTGAAAGAAACTGTCAGTGAGGCATTGGTTGATTAGCTTTGTATGTCCATATGTGTTTTCATGAGAAACTACATTGAAGATATCAATATGTAATACAATAAGCATTGTTAATTCCCTGCCACTCTGTTTGTAACTCTGTAATGTCTGTACTGATCCTATGCTATTTTGTAAAATGTTGTCGGTCTGTTAGTATTTTCCTCCTTTTATTTCTAAAATAAAAAAAAAATTTAAAAATAAAATTAAAAAAAAATCTTGCATTTTTGCATCTGGCAATCTGAGCAATTTCATTGACAGTAATAATATGTAATATAACAATCATTGTTAACACCTATCATCTTGTTTTGAAATGCTGTATTGTTTTTATGGTTTCTGTGTTGTCTTCATTGTTATTTTGGTATTGTTTCCTTTTTCTCTTTAAAATAAAAAAAGGAAAGATACCGATTGGCAGCATAAATCAAGGCACAAAACTCAATGATATGCAATATCAAAGTGCACATTTAGCTGGGTATGGTGCCACATGCCTGTAATGCCAGCACTTGGAAGGCTGAGGCATGAGGATCATTGTGAGTTCAAGGCCAGCCTAGGTTACAAAGTGAGCTCAAGTCCTGTCTGAACTGCATAGAAAGACCCTGCCTCAAAAAGACAAAACCTCCACCACATTTATTTCAAAAAAACCTCACAAACTAACAAGTCAAAAGATGGAAAACAATATTCCATGCAATAAGAACAGAGGAAAAAAAGAATATGCCTATCCTATTTTCTGACAAAGTGTAGTACAAGGTAGGACTGTTAAGAAAAGATAAAAATGGTCTTGACATATTGGTTGAGGGAAGAATTCAACTGGAAGAAAAAACAATTATAAACATAAACTCACTAAATACTGGCACACCAAATTTCTTATAATCGACAGTAATGGTCATGAAAAAGTCAGATAAACACCAATACAATTGTAATGGTGAACTTCAATATTCTATAGTCACAAATGGAGAGATTAGCTAGACAAAAAGACAATGAATAAATGTCAGAGTTCAACAAAACCTTCAAACAAATGGACTTATACTACTGTGTATTGCATTCAATAAAAAGATAATACATATCCTCAGCAGCACATGTAACTTTCTCCAAAATAGACCATTGCTACTTAATTCTGTTCATTAAACATGCTTATGTAAATGCAAAAAAAATCAAGACTCAGAAATGCAGTGAATAGCAGGAAGAGAATCCGAGATGGGCTTCCATTTGCGCCATTGACCCAGAGCTGTGGTGACTGGCAGAATGGGGTTCAAGATGGGCTCCTGCTCACTTCACTGATGGGGCTCAGGGACCAAAGACCAGCTGGAAAGCCAGTGATACAGTAGGACCCTGGCTACAGCACCCATGATGGACAGGTGGGACTAGTGGGGCAGGAAAAGTATGAAGCAGCAGTAACAATACACGGCAGCAGGTGGTAAGTTAGTTGAACCAGCTTTGTACTTGGGGACAAAGACATACGGAGTACAAGTGGGTTGAGATATAGAACTTGCTCCTATGGTTAAAGATATCAGCCCAATAGTTACTACAGTTTGTCAGAAGCCAGACTGCCTGAGTCTGTTGTTACTGCTAACTGTACTACTTTAGCCAGGATGCTGTATCTGTTATAATCATTTTTTTCTCCCCTGCATGACAACACTGAGATTGCAAGGGGTCATAAATATTACCATAGTCCAGTACAAAGGAATGGTCCTTGAGTCAAAAAGATAGTAACTCCATATTCTCAATATAGTGGGAAGGTAGGTTCATGGGATAGACAGAAAGACCAAGAACTAACTGTATCTAGAACACACCCTTGAGGAACAGACATCACCTATGAAATCCTCAACATCTGGGATAAAGCTATTTAACATAAGAATCTACTAGTATCATGACAGAAAACAAAATAAAATTAAAAATAGAAAATGACAAGGGGAAGAAGCAAAATGCAATCCCAAATGCCCAGCCCACTCAGAACAAATCTGGAGCACAAAGAGATAAGAGAAAATCAGAAGCCATACACTGGAACTTTCTAAAATGATAGCAGTTGAAGTGAAAAAACAAATGGAAAAAGCCATAGGAAAATACTTTGTAAGGTACAAAAAGAAATGATGGTCAAAATCGAAG
>NW_004955538.1:464804-466244 GCF_000276665.1 Chinchilla lanigera | reverse complement strand
AAATTCAGTGGAGAAATAAGATACTTCCATGGCAAAGAACAACTGAAGAAATTTATGACCACCAAACAAGCTCAACAGAGTGCTCTGAAGGGAGTATTAGAAATAGCTAACAAAAATGACAAACACACAAACACCAATAGAAAGAAAGCACCAAGAAGGGAAAGCAATTGAATAGAGGAAAAGACAGGGAATGAACAACAGGAAAATAAAATGGAAAAGATGAGCCAATTCATACCAGTTTTAACCATCAATATAAATGGCTTCAACACACCAATCAAAAAAAAAAAAAAATAGACTGGCAGAATGGATCAAGAAACAAGATCCATCCATATGCTGCATTCAACAAACACATTTAACCCAAAAAGAAATTCATAGACTAAAGCTCAAAGTATGGAGAAGAATTCTCCATGCCACAGGGACCGAGAAAAAATCAAGCGTAGCTATTCTATTTGCAGAGTGTACACTTTAAGCCAAAACTTATCGAAAGAGACGTGGAAGGTCACTACATACTTGTTAAGGGAAAACTCCAAGATGAAGAGATAATCATAAATATATATGCACCAAACACCAGAACACCTAACTACATAAAACAAGTTTTGAAAGACATGAATAACCAAATAAGCAGTAACACAATTGCAGTGGGGGCCTTAATACCCTACTCTCACAAAGAGATAGATCAACTAGACAAAAAAATAAAAAGAAGAAATATTAGAATTAAACCAAGCCTGTGATCAAATGGATTTGGTAGATGTCTACAGTGTGTTCCAACCTAAAATATCAGAATATACATTCTTCTCAGCTGCACATGGGGCATTCTCCAAAGTACATTACATACTAGCCCACAATATGTTTAAGTAAAAGTAGAGGAATTGAAATTATTCCTTGCATACTATCTGACCAAAGTACAATGACACTGGAAATCAATGACAAAAGGAATCACAAACACTACACAAACACATGGAAATTAAACAACACACTTTTGAACAACCAATGGGTCACAGAGGAAATTAAACCCAAAATTACACAATACATACAATTAAATGATAATACCAATACAACATACTGAAACTTATGAGATGCAATGAAAGCGATTCTAAGAGGGAAATTTATAGTGATAAACTCTCACATCAGGAAAACAGAACAAGCTCAAATAAACAATATAATGTTGAACCTCAAACTTCTAGAAAAAGAAGAACAAATCAAACCCAAAGCTTATGTAATGGAGGAAATCATAAAGGTAAGAGTATAAATGAATGCAATTGAGACTGAAAAAATACAAAGAATGAACAAATCAAAAAGTTGATTCTTTGAAAGAATAAAATTGATAAACCATTAGCCAACCTCATCAAAAAGAGGAAAGACAAAACACAAATTCAAGTAATTAAGAATGAAAGGGAGAATCATAGCAGATCCTACAGAAATTCAGAACATTGTCAATAC
>NW_004955538.1:450246-451778 GCF_000276665.1 Chinchilla lanigera | reverse complement strand
CTGAAGATTGAACCTAGATCCTTGTCTATCATCACGCAATAAACTGAAGTCAAACTGGATAATGATCTGAATATTAGAGTAGAAACACTTAAACTGCTGGAAAACAAAATATGTAGGTAAAACTCTTGAAGGTGTAGGCACAGGCAAAGACATTCTGAACAGAACTTGAATACTAAGAATCAACAAATGGGATCACATCAAATTTAAAAGCTTCTGCACAGCAAAGCAAACCAACACAGTAAGGAGACAAGCAACAGAAGAAGGAAAAAGACCACCAGCTACTTCTCAGACTGATACGGCAAGAGAGACTCCATTTTCTGTTTTTAACTCCATATTAACAGAAGCCACATAAAGTTCACTTAAGCTGTAGTTGACCTTCACTTTTCACCCCTTTGCTTTGGTTAGTTATCAACTCACTCAAAGCAGGGAAGAGTCATAAAATGGGAACAGAACAAACAGGACAGACTGGGAAGTAGGCTAAAAGTTAAACTGCGATTGTCATTTGGAATTTGGCTGTCTGACCTTCTGAGAGAAGAAACCTTTGTGATAATTGTGTGAAATCCTTGTAAGATTCCCAAAAATGAGGTAATGGTTCCTATGGAAACCTAAAGTGTACTTAAACTGAAGGTAAGGCCAGATCAAGGCAGACATCATCTCTGGCTCCTGATTGGAGACTGTCCATCATCCAGCTCAATAAAGCTTTGTTCCTTCCTGCTCTTTTGGTCTCTTGTGAACACCATTCTCAAAGAACTCACTTACCATATTATCTGGAAGCCTTGAGTGCGAGACTGGCTTCACAAGAAAAAAAAAAAACCCTTGTTTGAGGAGGCCCTGTGCCTCCCAGCTTCACCAGCCGCTCTTTGGGTGGCGGTGCACCCTGGCGGATTTCAGCTGGCCACCTGGGGACGACTGTGTACCAGGATGCTAAGGGTGTGTGAACGTGGTGACTGAAGCTCTGTTCTCTGACCTAGGTAAGGTTTAAAATTGGATTCTGTTGTTTGCCTTGGATTTCTTTTTCCAGAATGACAACTTGATAGGCCTGGGCTCCCAGGTGTGGCAGCCATTTTGTCTCAGCACCGCTGAGAATTTGTTCAGGGCTTCGTCTCTGAGTTTGTTCAGAGTTTGTCTCTGAGTTTGTTTTGGATTTGGTCAGTACTGGACTATAAATTTTTTTTCTCAAATTGATGGTTGGAGGGGATTCATGAGTCCTGGGATTGTTTTGCTTTGTTTGTCTGATTGTTCTGTGTTTCTCTCCAAAATGTACCAGCAAATTCAGGTCATTGCTGCCTCAGGTTCTTGTTTGGATTGTTGGGTGAGAAGGGGAGAAAAGACCTGCTCAGGTCAACTTTTTTCTCCTTGTTCTTAGTTCAGCTATCATGAGCTTGGCAGACAGTAAGCCCACCATTCTGATTTATGCATGATTAAGAATTTTGACAAATTTAAAGGTGAGGTGTGTCTGTGGATTCTCAGATTGAATTCTGGAAATTAAGGCAAAGTCTCCTAAGCAGACACACTTTGCTTTGCCCTCAGCA
>NW_004955538.1:448413-449651 GCF_000276665.1 Chinchilla lanigera | reverse complement strand
TGAACTTGTCTCAGCTGGTAGAGATTGCCCAAAGTTTATTTCATGACACAGAGGGTACAGAATGGAAATTCAAGCAGCAGCAGAGGAAAGTGATGTTAACAGCTTACAGGAAGGAGACACAATTGAGAAGCTGGGAAAGAGGAAAGAAGGGTAATCAGGGAAAAGGCAGTCATATTCCCTTGGATCCAGACCGATGTGCCTCTTGTAAAGAGAGGGGACATTTCAAGTGAGAGTGTCCAAGGCTGCGAGACAAGGATAGAAGACAAAAAAAGAAAGTGTGGTGGAGTCAGGGGAAGTTTCAGATTTACAGGGTCTTGGGTCCTTGTCTCTTGGCCCTGGGAAACCCATGTTAACTGCAAATATAGGGGATAAACCTGTTGGATTTTTAATAGATACTTGTGTTTTAGCCAATAGCCGCATGCCTAGGTCAAAAAAATTATTATGATTCAATTTAGCCAAAATATATTTGAGTGCACTCTGATTTTACAAGCAAATTGTCTTCTGTCTGTTTCTTTGTTTGTTTGTCTCCCTGTCCAATCTGTAAACATCTGTTTTATTTGAGCTCAGCAAAAGTTTTCTTCTTTTTGCTTATCCAAAATTGAATTTCATTTATAGATAAGCATCATCTAAATTAAAGATGTGGTTCTACCAAAAGTTGCCAGCTGGTCAAAATGATGTTAAAATTGGTTTTATAAATGTAATGCTTATTGCTGTCTTTGTACTATGATTTGAGAGTCTCTTGTCCTTCAAATTTAATGTAGTAAGTATTGAGATCATGTTTTCATGGATTATAAAAAATTTGTTAAAATAATTAAACAGAAATCTCTTAGGGTGGAAGAGATTATTAAATAGGACTCTGATTGATAAATGAAAAGCAGCTACCTGGAATAACATTAACTGATTTTTGTTCATTAATAAGGAGCACCAATACTCTCCATAGCCTTATGGGAGACATTTCAATAAATATTGTTTAAAATATATTATTGTGATATGTTTGCATTGGTCAATGTCAAAGGTTAAGTTTTTAAGAAAGGAGACAATAGGTTTTTTTGATTAAAAATTCTATTGGTACAAAACTAAACTAAAAAACAAAATAATGACAATTCATTATGGTTAATTTCATGTTGTGTTAAATGTATTCATGCCTTCCAAATGTACAGTGTTCTAAAATGTAAAGCTGGGATTGTTTATAGTGATACACATTTTCTTTCATATTCAGACATCTGTGTTTCTCTTGT
>NW_004955538.1:436203-444633 GCF_000276665.1 Chinchilla lanigera | reverse complement strand
TATTACTTAGCTATAAAGAAAGATAAACTAGCACACTGGGGGTTTACTTCAGTGGCACAGCTCCAGCCTAGCAAGCACAAGGTTGTGAGTTCGATTCCCGATACTGGAAAAAAAACCAAAAAACCAAAAAACCGAAAGAACCAAAAAAAAAAAGAAAAAAGGAAAAGAAAGATAAGCTCAAGTCTTCTATAGGTAAATGGCCACAACTAGAGACCATACTCCTAACTGAAATAAATCAGACCTGCATATGTAAGCAACATATTGTCTCGCTAGTGTAAGAACTTGAAAGAGTAAATAGATTTAGGAAGTGTGATAGACATTGTGAAACAAAAGGAAACTGCTCAAGGATAAAGAGCAATCGGATGAGGAAAAAGAGAAAAGAAAGAAGGAAAAAGCTATGTATATATGTATGTACAGGACTGTAAACAGTTGTACTTACTGACATATCTCCTTACTGAAAGGAACAGTTAATGATTCATTATTTGATCAACCTTGCATGTCTATAATTGTTTTTCTGAATAATCACTTTGAAGTTATCAATATGTAATACAGCAACCATTGTTAATTTCCTGTCGCCTTGTCTATAATTCAGTATTGCTTGTATTTTTCTTGTGCTATTTTGTAAATGGATGTCTGTTTGTTAATATGTTTTCGTTCTTTTATTTTTAAAATAAAAATAATAGTCCCCATATGTGAATTATAGAACCCCCACTGGTGGTGAAACAAATCCAATTCTAAGACTCACCCTTTCCCCATATGAGGTTCAAAAAAAGACAATTAGAGGGGAAAATGATGACATAGACTTGGTAAAGTGAAGACGCTACATGTGCCCCAAAGCAACAGAAAAATGATATAAAAGGAGTTCAAAATGTGATCATGCATTTACATGACCGGATTAATTCCTTGGCAAAAGTAGTATTACTAAATAGGAGAGGATTTCACCCTTTAGCAGACAGGGGCGGCTTATGTGCTTGCCTTTAAGAAAAAAATGCTGTTCTTATATAAACAATTCAGGATTCATCATAATAATGCTTGACTGGTTAGATAGAAAAGCAGAAGCAAAAAAACCCAAAAAAACAAAAAACCCACATAGCCACCAAGAGTGGCATAAAGGGCTCTTCAACTGGGGCCTGAGGTTAACTTCCCTGACAGCTGGGCTCACAGGGCCTCCGATTATTGTGCTGGTCCTTACTTTTGGGCTGTGCAGAATAAATTGGGTTAAAAATAAGATTCAAAGTAGTGTAAACTAAGGACCAATGATGGTTCTAAAAAAACACACCAAGTATAAGAGACCAGATCCCCAAAGGTATACAGGATTATATATGTCCTTTAAAAAATATGTCCTTAAAAAATGATAGGGCAAGAGAGACTCCATTTTCTATTTTTAACTCCATATTTCTTAAAGCCACTTAAAGTTCTCTCAAGCTGTAGTTCACCCCCACTTTCTACTCCTTCACCTTGGTTGGTTATCAACTCACTTATAGCAGAGTCATAAAATAAAGAAAAAAACAAGCCAGATTTAAAAATAGGCTAAAAGTTAAACTGTGATGCTCATTTAAAATTCAGCTGTCTAATCTTCTGGGAGAAGTAAACTTTGCGGTAATTTTGTGACATCATTGTAAGATTCCCAAAGTGAGATAATGGTTAGTATAAAAACCTAAAATGTACTTAAACTAAAGGTGAGATCCAGATTGCGATGGACATCTTCTCTGGCTCCTGGTTAGAGATTGTCCATCAGCAGGCTCAGTAAGGCTCCGTTTATTCCTGCTTTTTTGGTCTCCTGTGAATGCTGTTCTTGATGAACTTGCCTACCATATCAAGACAAAAGATTACTATGCAGAATGCATGAAGAAGTAAAAATATAAGACTATCAAATTTAAAGATTAGTGAAAAAGAAGGGCATCAGAAAAAGAATACAGGTTTCTCAGATGAAGTACAAATTGCCAATCAATGAAAGAAAAAAGGTTAACATCACTCACCATTTGAGAAATGCAAATTATAACAATACTAAGATTCCAACTGACTCCAGATAAAAGTCACTATCATCAAGAAATCAACCAGTAACAAATGTTTGGGAGGCTGCAGGGCAAAAAGAACTCTTCTTCATTTTGGTGGGAGTGTAAACTGATCCAATTACTGTGGAAATCATGTTGGGGAGTCCTCATAAAACTAAAACTAGAGATTCCATTTGACTCAGATATTTCCCCTCTAGGTATCGTCCCAAAAGAATTAAAGATACCATACCACAATGATGCATGCATACCTATATTTTAGCAGCACAATTCATAGCTAAATCTTGGAGGCAGTCTATATGTCTATCAATAGATGAATGGATAAAGAAAATGTGGTACTTACTTACCATGATATTTATATACTACTCTGCTATAAACAATTAACTCGGGTCATTTGTAGGAAAATGGATGTACCTTGAGAACATAACAATAAGAAGCAGTTCAAAAGGAAAGAGAAACTTGGATGGGGGAATGCAGAAAAGAAGGAAGGGAAAAGTAAAAGTAAATCAACTAATTTCTATTAGTTCATTGAAAAGGTAAGTTTCTGCTTATATCATTTGATCAATTTTTCAAGTCTGTATCTTATTTGAGTAACTACTTTGAAGATAACAATAAACAATGTACTAACCGTTGTTACTCTCCTACTATATTGTTTTGAAATTTTGTACCATAGTTTTTATTGTTTTTTCTCCTTAAAATAAATAAATAAGATATACAAGCTCAGGCCTGGGGATATAGCTCAGGGGCACAGCACCTACCTGGCTAGCGCAAGGTTGTGAGTTCAGTACCAGGTACCAAAACAGAAGATACACATGCTCAAATGCTGCATGATTTCTTTTATATGAGATACCTGATATATAAATAAATACAAAATAAAAGACAGGCAATAACAAGAGAAAGGAATATTTATAGTAATCCAGCATAGACAATGTATCCAAAAGCATACAATGACTTAATATAACTGCCTGTTACTATGGCTATTAACTTGTGTTTAAAATAATTAACTTCATAAGGACTGAAATAAACAATTTAATTCAAATCCTTGAATATGGGGGTTGAGAGGAAGGGCAAAAAGAATTGAGATGTGCTATGTGCATGTATCAATTCCTCAAAATGATAATAAATCTGTATATACTGTAATCATGTAATAATACTTGATATATACTGCAATCATGTAATAAATAATAAAATTTATAAAAATATCTCCAGGCCAGGAGACGATGGGATAATATACTCAAGGTGCTGAAAGAAAAACTGCCAATAAAATGGTAAGAGTAAGTTCATCTGTCATTGTACCATTAAGGCAATGCATAGACTGAAGTAGAGAGAATGGGAAAATATATTACATATACATAGAACAAAAAAGAGAGCAAAAGAAAGAAAATCTATCTCAGAGAAAATACATTTCAAATTTAAAAAAAAATTAAAAAGAGAAAAATGTCATATATAATAAAAGGATAAATTCAGAAGGATTAACAATCATAACCAATATCAAAGCACATAAATATGTAAAGCAAATATTATTACAACCAAATGGAGAGACACTGTAAAACAATAACAGTAAGACATGTGAACACCCAACTTTAAGCCCTGAACAGATCATCCAAACAGAAAATCAGCAAAGAAACAACAGATTTAAACTGCACTTCAGACCAAATGGACCAAGGAGACATTTGCAAAATATTCTGCCCAACAGCTTCAGAACACACATTCCTCTCAAGTGCTAATGGATCATTCTCCAAGGAACACATGTTGTTTCTTATTGTTATGGCTACAAAGCAAGTTCAACAAACTTAAGATAGTAAAGATAATATGAAATATCTTTTCAGAACACAATGATATAAAACCAGAAACAAATAACAAAAATTTTTGGAGACCTTATACATACATGGAAATTTAAAAACATACCTCTAAAAATTACTGAGCTATTAAAGAAGTTAAAATAGAAATTTAAAAATATTTGGAGGCAAAAAAATAAAGAAAAGAAATACAACACATTAAAACTAACTGGATGCATAAAAACCATTCTAAAAAGGAACTTGTAGTAATGCCAATATCTACAAGATCATGCCAATATAAAAAAAAAGAGAAACATTACCCTAAATAATCAGCCTAACATTGCATCTCAAAGAACAAGAAAAACAAAAACAAATTAACACTTAAATCAATAGAAGGAAACAATAAATATTTGAGCAGAAATAATAAAATGTAGAACAGGAAAACATTATAAATAACAACAAAACAGTAATTTTTTAAAAGAATTAAACACAACTCACGAACTTTTAGCTAGACTGACCAATAAAAGGAGAAAATTTTAATAAATAAAGTCAGAAATGGAAGTTATACTATAAGTAATATTCCAGAAATACAAAGTCTTGTAAGAGATTACTATGAATTAACAAATTAAATAAACTAGAAGAAATGGCAAATTTGCTAGAATCTCAACATATTGATAACCAGTACTGAATGAATTTGGTTATAAAAATCTCCAATCAAAAGTAATATAAAATAAAATAAAATGTGATGGTTTAACAGTTGAATTCTACCAAAAACTTAATAAAGAACTCATTCTCTCAATTATTTCTGAAATTGAAGATGAGGGAGTACATGCAAGCTCATTCCATGAAGTGAGCATATGGTTGATAAAAACACCAGACAGAGCTGGGGATATAGCTCAGAAGTGCAAGTGCCTGCCTGGAAAGTGCAAAGCTCTGAGTTTGATTCTCAGTATCCCAAAGAAAACTATTTAGAAACACCAGACATACACAGACAAGGAAGAAGAAGAGGAAGAAGGACAAAGAGAAGGAGAAGGGAAAGGGAAAGGAAGGAGATGCAAATGGAGGGAGCAAAAAGGAGGCAGCAAGGACAAAAGGGTGAAGAGGAGGAAGAGAGAGGGATGAGGAAGAAAAAAAGAAAGACAAGAATAAGGAGAGTGAGAGGAAGAAAGAAAAAAGGTGGAGGAGAGAAGGGGAAGATGACAAAGGGGAGCAGGATAAGGGGGAGGAGGAGGAAACGGGAGAAGAGGAAGAAGGAAAAGAAAAGAAGAGAGAACAAGGAGGGGAGGAGGGGAAAAGGAAGAGGAAGATGACCAGGAGGAGCAGAGGCTGAGAGGGCAAGGTAGTGGGGGGGATGAGGAAGGAGGAAGACAAAGATAAGAAGAAGATAAAGGAGGAAAATGGAGAAAGAGGAGGAAAGGATGAGAGGAGGAAAATGGGGGAGGAGAAAAGAGGAGAAGGGGCTAGGAGGAAGGGTGAAAGAAGAGGAAGAGAGGAAGCAGAATTGAAGAGGAGGAACAGGAAGATGGGGAAAAAGGAAGGAGAATGAGTGATGGGGAGGTACACAAGGGGAAAATGAAGAAACAAGAAAGAAAAGGAGGAAGGAGGTAGAGAAACAGGGGAGGAAGAGGTAAAGGCAAAGGGAGAAGATGAGAAGGGGAGGAAGAGGGTGGAATGAGGAGAAGGAAGAAAGAAAAGAAGAAAAAAGAAGAGGAGGAGGACAGGAAAAGTGGAGAGGGAAGAAGGGGAGAAGGTGGGAAGGAAAAAGGGACAGAAAAAAGGAAGAGAAGAAGGGGAAGGAGCAGGAAGAAAAAGGAGACAGGGAAAAGGAAATGGGGAGAAGCAAAGGGGAGAAGAAGGGAAGAAAGAGAATGGGGAAGAGATGAAGGGATGGGAGGAAGAAGGAATAAAGAAGGAGGAGAACAAGAAACAAAGGAAGAGGAAGAAGGAAAGAATAAGAAGGGGGAGGAGGAAGAGGAGAAGAGGAGGCAGAGAAAGAAGTAGAAGAAAAGAAGAGGGCATAAGGACAAGGGAAAGAGAAGGAAGAGGGGAATAAAAATAAAGGAAAAAATTATGAGAAAGGAAGAAAGGAGGAAGGAAGGAGGAAGGAAAGAAGGAGGATGAGCAGGAAGAAAAAGGGAAGGAAGATAGGGAATAGGAGGGAAAGAGGAAGAAAGGAGAGGAGGAGAATCAGGAGAAGAAGGTGAGGAAGAAGAGCAGAACAGGCAGAGGGGAAGGAAGAAAAGAGAAGGAGGATGAAACAGTGTGGAGAAGAGGGGGAAGATAGTGCAAAGGAGGCAATGGGAAGGGGAAAGAGAAGAATAAGAAGAGGAAGAAGGGAGGAAAAGAAGGGAAGTGAAAGAATAAGAAAGGGAAGAAAAATAAAAAGGAAAGAGAGGATGGGTAGGGGGAGAGGAGCAGGAGGATGAAAAGGACTGAACAGTTTCACCACAAGGAAGCCGCATTTGAGAGAAATCCAATCTGATCCAGCTTTAAGAGAGTGAGGTTCCAGAAGGAAGATTTAAAGTGTCTTCAGAAATACATGAGATTTAAATTCCCACTTCTAAAATTTTTTTCCCATACCTTAGTACTTTAGTCCTACACTGAATAGTCACAGATAATTACAATCTGCATTACTGTAACACATGAATCTGAGTGAAGGAGTAATTTCTGATTTTCCTATGTCCTATGAATTTAAACTATCACTTAGGTTTCCTTCCCAAGACTGCGGTATTCCCATCAGCCTGTATGAAGTCTAAACCTTGCCTTTTTAGATTTCAATTTTGCAATATTTGTAATATTTTGATATTAAAACATTGTTTGAGAGTTTTTAAAGGTACAAATTCATACAATTACAGTTTTTAAAAGGAGGAGGAAGATGGGGGAGAGAATAGGGGAGGAGGAGAATGGGAGGAGACAAGGAAGGAGGAGGAAGAAAGAGAAGGACTATGAGAAGGAGAAGGGGAAGAGACAGAGGAGAAAGGAAGCACAAGGTAAGTAAGAAAGAAAAAGGAGGAAGGGAGGAGGATGAGGGGAGAAGGAAGACAGAAAACAAGAAGAAGGAAGGAAAACAGGAAGAGAAGGAAGGGGAGAAGAAAGGGGAGGAGAAAAAAGGAGGAGAAGAAGGAAAGGAGGGGGAGAGTAGGAGAGGGAGGAGCAAAGGAGAAAAGGAGGAAAAGAAGGGGGAAGAAGGAAGGAGGAGGGGGAGGAAGGATGAAGAGAAAACAGAACTGCAAACAGCATGCCTTCTTATCATAGATGTAAACCTTGCAACAAAATAGCGGCAAACTAAATTCAACAGCATGTTAGAGTAATTTACTCTGATCAATTTGGATTTATCCCAGGGACAGAGGATAATTCAAATATGCAAATTAGCACATGTGATACATCACATTAACAGAAAGAAGGAAAAAAGATAAAATCCTTTAAACAAGTGAAGACAAACATATGACAAAATTTAATGCCACTTCATGATAAAATCTCTCAACATATTTGGCACAGAGGGTACAGACGTCCACACTGTAAGGGATTAATAAAGTCAACCCACAGCCCAAGCTAGGTGTGTGATCCCAACACTCAAGAGGATGTAGCAGGAAGGTCACTGCAAGTTCAAGGCAAACCTGAACTAAATAGAGAGATCTTATTCCAAAAAACAAACTCAAAAACAAAAACAAAAGAAGCACACAGCTAACGTACTAAATCACGAGAATAAGATATTTTCCTCCAAGATTGGGAACAAAATGATACCGTCTTCTATTACTTCTTCTGTTCACCATAGTACTTGAAAGTCTAGCAAGCAATGGGCAAGAGAAAAACATGAAGTAGCCAAATTGGAAATCATGAAGGAAAATTGTGGTAGCAGATGACATGATTTCATATGTAGAAAGCTCTAAGGACTCCACCAAAGTGTTGTTAAAACCAACAGATTCTGTCAAGTTGTAAAATATAAAATCCATACACAAAAATCAGTCGTGCTTCTATAAGGTAATCCTGGACTACCTGAAAAAACTCAAGAAAATTAACCCATTTAGAAGAGCTACACAGGGGGTGCATGTGTGGGCCCTCCCTGTGTGCGCCCTGTGCAGAGTGAGCAAGTGCTCCAAGAGCTGCTGGTCCAGGAGGTCAAGTCCGTGCTGTACTCCCACTGCCACGGTTCCCAGCTGAAACTCGCAGACAGAGCCAGACAGGAGGTCCTCACTCAGAAGCCCTGGGGACTGCTCTTGCTTGGGTGCACATGCAGTCCCTCTCTGTGCATGCCCTGTGCCAAGTGAGCGAGTGCTCCAAGAGCTGTGGGTCCAGCGGTTCAAGTGCATGCTTTACTTCCTCCCAGATGCCCTGGGGGGGGTCGCAGGCACCGGCACTCTGTGATTGCTCTCTGTCCGGCCTGCATCTGGTTCCTGTGTGTGTCCTGAACTGACTGGAGACACAGAATCAGGTGATTCAAAAACTGTCCACCCTGCAGTTCATGTCTGGGTTTTGTCTGTACCCTGAACTGCCTGGGGACATAGGTCCACTGGACCGGGATTGTCACACCAGTGCAACCTGAGTCTGACCCTTGCACGTGCCCTCAACTTCAAGGGGATGCTGGATCAGATGGTCTACCATCAGCTGACACCAATGCCCACGTCTGAGACCTGGGATAA
>NW_004955538.1:407269-421842 GCF_000276665.1 Chinchilla lanigera | reverse complement strand
TGAAAGAAACGGTCAATGAGTCCTTGATTGATCAATATTGCATGTCTCTATTTGTTTTCTTGAGAAACCACTTTGAAGATATCAATATGTAATAAAACAAGCATTGTTAATTTCCTACCACTTTGTTTGTAACTCTGTATTGTCTGTACTATTCTTTTGCTATTTTGTAAAAGATTTTCTCTCTGTTAATGTTTTCCTCCTTTTATTTTTATATTAAAAAAAGTAGTAGAGCTATACAAAAAAATTACCTAGGAATAAATTTGACTAAGGCAGAAAAAGAATTCTACACAGGAAAGTATAAGACATTGATAAAAGAATTTGAATAAGACGAAAATAATAGGTATTCCACGTTCATGTATTAGAAGAATTAATGTTGTTAAAAATGCCCATACTACCCAAAGTTATGTGCAGATTCAATGGAATCTCTATCTTGACATTCATGACAATCTTCAAAAAAGTAGGAAAAAATACTTACAAATTCCTGTAGGAGTACAAGGGACCCTAAATACCAAAGCAATTGAACAAAGACAACAAAGCTGAAGGCTTCAGAGTAACTGTCTTCAATATACACTAGAGACCTGCTCCCACTAAGCTCAGATTGAGCATGCCCCCATGGAATGCTTATGGAATCAGCCCACATGGACTACAGATAGAATCTGCTCCTGTTGAGTTTGACTCAACCCACTATAAATCTATGGATTCATTATCCAGGCTGTGGTCAACAGCCTGTCTTGGTTACTCTTCTCTCATTGCTGAGACAAAATACCCAACGCCCAAAATTAAGGAAGGAAAGGTTTATTTAGCTCACAGTTTGTGGAGGTTTCAGTCCATACATGGCTGGCTCCAAGGCAGAGTGGCACATGGCACAGGGCAACAGTTCATGGCAGCGGATAAACAGCAAAAACAGCCAGAGCAAAAGGGAAGAGTGACTGCAAGCAGCCTCTTTCTCTCCCTTACATATGCAAACTATCTGCCACAGGGCGGGTGTACCGCTCACACCCATAATCCCAGCATTGGATTATGGATCAACCAAATATCTAGGAGCCTGTCCCATGACTGCATGAGGATTTGGGAGGGTCATGCAGACACAAACCATAACACAGCCAATTCCAAGCCTACTCTGTGTTGTGATTTCTCTTAGCATGGGGTACAAAGACACTGATAAATCCACTAGCAATATTGTTGGTGAGGTCAATGCCCCCAAAGAGAGAGTATGCTCTGGTGAGTAAGTAGCTCCAGGGAGAAATTATTGATCTGGCCTCTAGTACTATCCCCAAGAAAAGGCTGTGGCTATTGTAAACTCCAAAAACAACATGAAGCTTCAATATGAAAGTGACTCCTGCATGGCAGGCTAGAGATAGAGAATAAACCAAGTATGGCACCAACCATATTGCTAGAGAGGGTTTAATCTGGCATCATTTGGGGAAAGGATTAATTGTTCAAGACTGAGCAACAGAATGACTACAGAACAACTCCACTTGAAGGTTTTCAGTTTTTTTTTTCCACAGTGACTGGGTGAGAGACAGCCATGGGAAGGCAGTGGCAGACAGAGTGTGGGCTAGAAAGAGACTCCACAGAGAAGTTTAAGCTCAGTCTGGGAAGAACACTGGCCTTGCCCTCTGTGGTGGGAAATCAGATCTGATTTCTGTGGCTTTCAGAGGTGGCAGGATTCAAAGCTCAGTAATAAAGTATGCCAGTCTGCTTGAACCTTGCCTTGCTGCCAATATTTAGTATAGACAAGCAGTGTAATTGCTTTCCTCATTTACAAGGATAAGCAAGGACACATCTCCATATAGATGGTTGCCATAGTCTGGGGTGTATGGACAGAAGGGCCTCAGAGTGAGGAGATAGGCCCCTCACACACAGGTCATGAAGTTAGGCAGAAAAAATCATGACTTGCTCAATTCTAAGACTGCAGACCCTGGAAAGAAACCACTTATTGAAAAAGACAGAGGAAGCTTTCTTGGGCTCAATTTTTTTCTCTCATTTTCCTTCCCTTTTTTTTGGTGATTCATTTTTCTTTATTTTGCTTTTGGGTCCTTCTTTTTATTTGTTCTTTTCTGCTATTTTTTAATCTAATACTAAGAATTTCCTCAGCAGGATTCTTTGTCTAATTTTTTCTATTGATTTTTATCTTCCATTGATTAATTTTTTCCCTTCTACTTTTTTATTCTCCAGTTCAGCACTCCTTTTATTCTTGATAGTTTAACCAATATACTTTAGAAATCATTAAATAATTAATCCTATGTTACTACTGCTTAATATTGTTTTATTGTGAAAATATAGTTTCTATATTTATTAGATATTTCCTATATACCTATATTGGGTTTGTCTGAGCATTTATCCCATAATTATAGATCTCTTTTTCTGTGATGAAGGTTGGCACATTAATAGTTCTTAAGGTCTGTCAATATCCAGTTTTAATTTGGTGTTATTAATGTTGTTGATATTACTGCTATTGCCAAGATGGCATAGTTGTTTCTTTTAGTTGGCTTTCTCTGTTTGCAATTATCTGTACTGCCTTTCTGTCATTAACAATAATGAGTTTCATCATTGGAGGACTGAGTGCTGGATCAAGTACAGTGCAGCCTCCCCTCCAAATAAACATAGGTGGTTGCATCCTAGGATGAAAGCAAATGCCTATGTTTAGCCATGTTCAGAGTGCATCACCGAAAGGCAGATACTAACTGAAGAGGACTCTACTCTTCCAACAGAATTTTCAACTATAGTCAGCCCACAAATTTCAGAACAAAAGAAAACAATAGAAACATGGGAAGACAAAGCGATAAAATATCTCCAAAAAGTCCCACCTCACAAAAGGTGATCCATGGGACATTGAGGGGAATAAACCAAAAGCCATGTAGGTGAATTATTCAAAAGGACAACAGAGGAAATTTAAAAACAGACCAATAAGGTGCTCAGCAGGCTCACAGACCATAGAACTAAACAGATAATGGACTTAAAGAATAAAACAACAGGCAACTTTATAGAAGACACTAAGGAAAAGCTAGCTGAGCTAAACAAAATGACACAAGAAATGAATGACCAATTTAGTAAAGAATTAGAGTCCAAGAGAAGGTACCAAACAAAAATTAAGGAGACTAAAAACTCTTTTGAAATATGAGTAACAGAAGCAACCAATGTGAACATTGTGTCAGAACTAGAAGATAGGCATTCTGTCAGATACTAATTGTTGAAAGATACCAAAAAAAAAAAAAAAAAAAGGAAAGAGCAAGAAAACGGACCCCACAGCTGCTAGATGACACAAAAAAGACTAATAAAGATAATTTGGAATTAGTAAAAAATCAGAAGATGGCACAAATGGCATTAAAAATCTGTTTCTGGGGGAGAAGAGCAGGAAATTTTTCAAATATGGGGGAAGCATTTAACATAGAGATAGATGAGGCATATAGAATGCCAAACACCACATTAAGTAAAGCACCTCTCTGTGATACATCATAGTGAAGATCCTAGAAGTCACAAAGACAGAATTGCAATCCTGTTAGAAAACAAGCAATAGATCAATAATAAAGGTAAACTTATTAGAGTTACAGCAGAATTCTCATTACAAATATTCATGGTCAAAGCCCTTAAAGTGTCTCAAACCTTATAAGAAAACAGTTTTCAACACAAACTTTTATATTCTATGAAAGTATCATTCAAAATTGATGGGAAAATAAGGTATTTCCATGACAAATACCACCTTAAGAAATTCATGATCATCAAATCAGCACTCCAAAACATTATTAAGGATATCCTAGAAAGAGATAATGAAGCTAACAGTGCCAAAAGAATTATCGACTAATTACACTAGGCAGGGTTAGAAGTTAAATAGAAGGGGAGAGGAAATGGGACCCAGCATCAAGAAAATAATGTAATAACAAGAAAAAGTCAATATCTTTCAGTAATGACTTCCAATATACCTAGTCTTAATTCTCCAGGCAAAATCAGCACAACAGATCAAGTAACAAAATTCAATGATATGCTGTATACAAGAAACATACTTCGCCTAAAAGAAAAATCATAGATTAAAAATTAAAGGATGGAAAATAATGATCCATACAATGGGAACATGAAAAGAAGCAGGAGTAGCTATCCAATTTTCAGGAAAAAGGGACTTCAAGTGAAAACTCACCAAAGAAGACAAAGAAGGTCACTAAATATTGGTTAAGTGTTTAGTTACTTTTTCTTGTTGCTGAGACAAAATGATCAAACCCAAAGTTAAAGGAGAAAAGGTTTATTCAGCACACAGTTTACAGAGGTTTCATTCACAGCTGGTTGGCTTTAAGGCAGGTTGGCATGTCAGAGGGGCATTGCATAGGAGAGACAGTCCACTGTAGGAAGAAGGCAGTAAAGTAATGAAGAATCAAAGCAGCAAGAAATAAGTGACCACAGCAACCTTCTCTGTCCAGGCTATACGCCCTTAGAGCAGTTAGCACTCACTCTCAGGGTGGGCCTTCTCATTACCGCATGCAGAACCATGTCAAAGCAATAAGTGAACTAATTTAGTAATCACACAGTCTTAATCCTAACATCACACACTCTAGATCCAGCCCCCTCTGAAAAAGCCATAGCTATGACCTCATGAGACTTTGGGGGAACATTTAGTTACAACCCATAACATTGAGAGAATAATTTAAAAAGAAGAGATAACAATTATAAACATATGTGCACCAAACACCAACAACCATATATACACCAAATACCAGTAACCCAACTTCATAAAACAAACACTCCAAGACATAAAAGATAAGAAAAGCATTAACACTATTATGGTGGAAGACCTTAATACCCCACCATCACAAATAGACCAACTAGACAAAAATTCAACAAAGAAATAATCTTGGATCAAATGGATTTAAGAGATACCTACAATTTTCCATTCAATGACAATAGAATACCCATCATCTCAGCAGCATGTGGAACTTTTTCCAAAATATACTACATAATACAATAACACATGCTTCACTAAATGCAAAAGAATCAAAATTATTCCATGCATGCTGCCAGATTATAGTGCAATGAAAGTATAAATCAGTGCTTAAAATGGCATAGAAATTATGCAAATCCATGGAAAACAAATAATTTTCTCTTGAATAAGAGTAGTTTACAGAAGAAATAAAATAGAAAATAGATAGATCCTTCAATCAAAGGATGATATCAATACAACATACCAGAAAATAGAGGTGTCTTGGTTACTTTTCTCTCATTGCTGAGACAAAATACCCAACACCCAAAATTAAGGAAGGAAAGGTTTATTTAGCTTACAGTTTGTGGAGGTTTCGGTCCATACTTGGTTTCAGTCCATACTTGCTCTGAGGCAGAAGATAGCAAAGCAACAAGAGCAAAGGGGGGAATGGCAGTGCACGCAAGCCTATTTTCCTCCCTCATATTTAGCCTTCTAAACTTCTCATATTGACACAATGAACAACATCCTAGAGCAGGAAGGGCATGTCCTTTGCACCCCAGGATGGAGAACTGCTGAGTCACTTAGCCAAATCTCTAGACTCTCCAAGTTGACACAATGTATCAACCATAACAAGGGGACACAATGAAAACAGTCCTAATAGAATGTTTTAAGCTATAAATGCCGACATCAGAAAGACAGGGCAAGCTCAAATAAGCTACTAGAAAAACAAGAACAACCTAATCCAAAGTTAGTTCAAGGAAGGAAATTATATAGATCAGAGTAGAATTAATAAAATTGAGAGTAATGAAATAGTATAAAGAATCAGTGAAACAAAGAGGCAATTCTTTGAAAGAATAAACAAAATAGACAATCTCTTAAAAACCAATTTACCAAAAAAAGGAAAGATAAGACCAAAATCAATTCAATTAAAATGGAAAAAGGTGAACAATGCACAAACCCAAAAAATTAGAAGTAACTACTTTAAAACCCATATTTCAATAAATTGGAGAATTCAGAAGAAATTAATGGACTTCTAGACACATATTAATGAGTACTAATTACCAAAACTGAATCAAGAAAATTTTAAATTTTTGAATAATCCAAGAATAGGCAAGTTTGAAGCAGTAACAAAAATCCTATCAACTAAGAAAGGTCAGGTCCTGATTGATTGCATGCTGAATTCTACAAGAATTTGAAGGCTGATGTAACACACTCTTCTGTTTAATGAAATTGAAAAAGAAGGGGAACTCCTAAAGTCATTCCTGCAAGCTAGCAGTACTCTGATTCCAAACAACATAAAAAAGATATTCACAGAAGTAATGGCAGAAAACTTCCCATTTATGGAAAAAGAATTTGGCATACAATAAGTGAGGCATATAGAATTGCAATTAGCTATGACCAAAATATATCTACACCAAGGCATATAATAAATGAGATTCCAGAAAAGCAAAAAATGAACAGAATATTGAAAGATATTAGAGAAAAGGGACAAATCATCTGTAAAGGAAAGCCTAACAAAATTACAACAGAATTCTCAACACAAACCATTAAGTCAAAGACAGCTTGGAGTGAAATATTCCAAGTCCTGAAATAACTTCCAGCCAAGATTGATTGACCCTGTAAAACAGCCTTTCAGAATCAGTCGGGAAATAAGGTACTTCCAGTGACAAAGAACAACTGAAGAAATTCATGACCCCCAAACCAGCTCTAGAATGTGTTCTGAAAGATATTCTAGAGACAACACACTTTTGCGCAAATCCAAGAATACCAACAGAAAAAAAAAAAACACCAAACACTAGGTAGGGCAAGCAGTTAAACAGAGGGAAAGACAAGGAACCAACAGCAGAAAGGAATATGACAAGGATAAGCAAATTCATGTCATTTGTAAGGATCAATGTAAATGGTGTCAATTCACCAATTACAAGAAACAGACTGGCAGAATGGATAAAGAAGCAAGATCCAACAGTATGCTTCATACACAAAACACATTTAACTCAAAATAAATTCATAGACTAAAATCCAAAGGATGGGAAACAATTTTCTATGTGACAGGAACCCAGATAAAAGCAGGGGTACCCTCCCATTGCCTCTTTGCCATCTCTGGAACCCGGATAAGCCATGGCAGAGGAGGACTGCCCCTTCCTTTGCTACTATCACAACTAAGGTGAACAGATTAAGAAGGCCCAGAGAAAACAAGAAATGCCAGCAATACAGTAGGTCCCCAAGTAGGGTGCACAGGATGGACAAGTGAGACTAGTGGTGTGAAAAATCTGAAGTAACAATAGCAATATGAGTCAACAGGTGACTGAGGCCTCTATGGGACCAGCAACAAGCTTGGGAAGAATCCAGGACTCAGTAGCTGAGACTTTTATCTCAATTTTATCTTTTCTTTTGCTTCTTCATTTCCCTTTCTTAAAACTTTTTTTCTTTTGCACTTTTTTCTCCTTTCTACATAGTTAGAGAAAACTTCAACCACAAAAAAACTATTCCCTTCCTCCAAAACCAGAGACTAAGTGCAGATAATGCCTTGAATACTCCTTCATTCTTTCTTTTCTACCTTCTCCTCTAGTTTTCCAATCGTGCTTTGTCCAGTAGCCTTGCTTTTACCTCCTTTCCAATTATCTTTGTTTTATACACTATCTTCCATAAATTTCACCACCACAGGAAAAAAAATCACTCTACCAATGGGAAACACTTTGCATACAAACACCTAATTTAACATTGGTTCTGTTATATAATTACAGACTCTGTGCCTATGGTCTAAAATGCAAAATCAATAGTTACCACGATTTGTCAGTTTCTAAATTATGCTTGATGCTATCATTATTGCTAATTTTACAACTTTAGTAAGGATGGCCTGTTATTCTTCATTCTGTAACAATACTGCAAAGCTTGGGGTAATAATCTCACCACAGCCCTACACTGAAGGACTAGGGACTGACCCAAACAGATACTAATATCCTACTCTTAATTAATTTGGAAGGTAGAATCTTGTAACAAACACAAACCAAGAATCTCATACACACAGACGATATGCCTGACTTTTCCTAGAGAGGCCTTGATACTCGTGATATAGCTACCTACTACAGAAACACACAAGGATCATCACAGAAAAAGAATAAAAATGTTTTTGAAGTAGAAAACGACAGGACAAAAAGACAAAATGCAATCTCAGACCTCCAGCGCCCCCAGAACAAGTCCAGGAGACAAGATATAGGAAAAAAACACACATCTGAAATTTCTCAAATGATAACAAACAAAGTAAAGAAACAAATCCATGATATAGAGAAAATCAGATCAGAAATAATCTCTTAGGTAAAAAAGGAAATGTCAACATTTATAAAGGAATTGCTCAGCAAATCTAGAATAGAGACAAATAAAAAACAGATGATGACAGGAAGAGGATGGAAACTCTGAATGATCAATAAGGAAAGAAATAGAATGCATGAAATGGATTCAAACAGGTATCTAGGAAATTAAAACTTCCCCTGAAAGCTGGCAAAATTTCTTGAACAAAACTTAACACAGACTTTCAGACTTTGAAGACAGGATTGAGACTAGTGATCCTAAAAGGAGAGATCTGCAAATAACAAAAAGATCAGTTAGTGCTTAGATTGTTTCATCAATTTTACATGTTTATTTCTGGTAATCTGAGCAACTACATTTATGATAACAATATTCAATATAGTAACCACTGTTAATTTCCTATGATCTTGTTTTGAAATTCTGTATCATTTTTATTGTTTTATTTTCACTTTAAATTTTAAAAAATGCCATGTAAGTGATAAGAATAAAAGCATTCAATGAAAAGGGAGGAGTCAATACAAATGAAAAAAAAAAAACATTTGCAGAAGTAACAGCAACAACATATAGGAAAGAAGCTGACATAGAGTAAGAGAGGCACATAGAACTCTGATTATCCCTAACCAAAATATATCCACACCCAGGCAGGTAATAATCAAGATCCCAAAAATTCAGCACAGGATCAGAATATTAAATGCTGCTAGAGAAAAGAAACAGATCACCTATAAAGGGAAGCCCATAAGAATCACACAAGACTTCTCAACACAAACCATCAACTCAAGAAGAGCTTGGAGTGAAACATTTCAAGTCCTAAAGGTAAAAAACTTCCAATCCAGATTGATGTACCCTGCAAAGCTATCTTTGAAAATTAATGAGAAATAAGATACTCCATGACAAAGAAAAACTGAAGAAATTCATGACCACCAAACCAACACGACAAGGAGTACTGAAAGATATTCTAGACGGAAATAAAAATGATCACAACTCCAAGAACAAAAACAGAAAGAAATGACCTAGTAGAGCCAGCAATTAAACAGAGGAGAAAAGTAGGGAACCAACAGTGGGAAAACAACACAACAAAGACAAGCCAATACATATCAGTTATAAACATCAATGTAAATGGCCTAAATTCACCAATCAAAAGAAACAGACTGGCAGAATGTATCAAGAAACATATTTAACTCAAAAGGAAATTTATAGACTAAAAGTCAAAAGATGAAAAACAATCCATGCAAGAGGAACACAGAAAAAAGTAGAGGTAGCTATACTGTTGGCAGACAATATGAACTTCAAACCAAGAATGATCAAAAGAGATAAATAAAGTCACTGCATACTTGTTAGAGGAATATTCAAGAGGAAGAGATATCAGTCACAAATATATATGCACCAAATATGGGAGCAACCAATTATATAAAACAAATATCAGTAGACATGAAAAATCACATAAGCAGTAATGTAATTATAATTGGAGAACTTAATACCTCATTGTCACAAAGAGATAGATGAACTAAACAAAAAATCAGCAAAGAAATAACAGAATGGAACCAAACCTGTGAATGAATACACTGAGTAAGTATTTACAGAGTGTTTCATCCAACAACACCAGAATACATATTCTTCTCAACTGTACCTGGGATGTTCTCTAAAATAGACCATATACTAGCACATAGAACATGCTTAAGTAAGTGCAAAGGATGGAAATTGTCCCACGCATGTTATCTGATATAGTGCAAAAATGGAAATTAATGACAAAGAAACTGCAAAAACTCCTTAAACACATGCAAATTAAATAACACCCTCCTGAATAACCAATGGGTCACAGATGAAATTGAAGAAGAAATTAACCAATATCTACAATCAAATGAAAATTCAAATACAACTTACCAGAACCTGTGGGATGCAGTGAAAGCAGTCCTAAGTGGAAAATTTATAGCAGTGAATTCTCACATCAGGAAAACAGAATGAACACAAATAAATACCCTAATTGTGAACCTCAAGCTTCTAGAAAAAGTAGAGCAAGTGAAGCTCAAAGCCCATACAAGATAGGAAATGATAAAGAGCAGAGGAAAAATTAACATAATTTATATAAGAAAATAATGAAAAGGATTAATGAGTCAAAGAATTGGCTCCTTGAAAGATTAAATACAATTGATCAGCCCCTGGCCAACCTTATCAAAAAATGGAAAGAAAAAACTCAAATTCATGAAATAAATAATGAAAAGGGTGAAATCATTACACACCCTGTGGAAATACAAAAGATCATCAATACCTACTTAAAAAGCATTGCTTGCATAGGATAAAAAATATAGAAGAAATGGACAGATTCCTAAAAACATACGAATTACCGAAGCTGAATCCAGAAGATATAAAAATAATGAATAACCCAATGTCAGTTAATGAGATTGAAAATGTAATTAAAGACTTACCAGGCTTCCTCTATTCCATCTGGGATGCAGGGCCTGCTAGAGAAGGGTAAATCCATGCTCGGCACCTCTTCCATCCCCTCTGGGATACGGAGCTTCCGAGAGGAAAGTGAGTCTTCACTCTGTGCTTCCTCCATTGCCCTGGGGACAGTGGGGTGCTCAAGAGGAACGTAAGGACACACACTTTTGTCAAGTAGACTGACTAGAACCCCAAAACCCGAGAAACAGGACAACAGCCTGGTCCCATGTGCATGGGTGCACACATACCTTTAGAGGGCAGAGTAATTGGACAGACTAGCAGTGTGTACACATCTGAAGCAGCAGCAGGGAGCCAGGGGCTGGACTCCAGAGAACTCCACCAGCAGAAGTCCATTCCCAGGCCCCACATCTGCAGGCCAAGATCAGCTCCATACCCAGCACATTTCTGGGATTAAATATGGACACTATCACAAAACTATAAACATCAGAGGTATTTTACTACTTTCATTCTCCTTGTTTGTCTGGTTGGATATTCCTCTCCTGTCTGATTGGATGTCATCTTATTTTCTTCTGTATTTGGTAGTTATTTTTGTATTTGAGTTTTTTTTTTTCTTTTCCTTTTGTTCTCTCCTTTCTCTCACCTCTTTTTTCTTTCTTTCTTTTCTACTGCTCATTTTTGTTCTCTTTCTCTTTCTCCTTTCTGTTTTTCAATGTTTAGGTTTCTTACATTTCCTTTTATTCTCTTCTATGGATCCACTTTCTATCTTTTTTCAACTGTTTCTAGAAATTAAACACTCAAGAGAGTAAATATTTTTTCTGCCCTTCTGACTACTCCTTTCAATTCTATTTTATTCTTTCCCTTCTGTATCCTCTAGTTTCCCAAAACAAGGGTAATCATCCTTCAATCTCCAGCCCTGACTCTACTATATTTGATTTCACTCATCACTTTAGTCCATCCCCTAACCATCTTAACACCCCTGCTCCCAACAGAAAAGTAAAAGCACCTAAAGGGAAGATCAATGCATACAAGTGCACAATATATGTTTGATTGTGTTACAGAATTTTACAGTTTACTCCTGTGACCAGAGGTAACAGGTTAATGGTTACCATAGTTTACCAGTAGTTAAGCTGCACTTGAAACTATTGTTATTACTAACTGTACTGCTTAACCAGGATATCATACATTTTATGCAGTAAACAATTTTTTTCTACTGTATGATAACAATGTGACTCTATGAGATCATAATCACCACACAGCCCAGTACCAAAGGATTGGAAGTTGGGCCAAATAGCAATCTGTATCCTTTACAAATTGGGAAGCTAGGGCTTTGGGATAGCTACAAGTAACCACCTGAAGAATGGATATCTCTGAAGAACAGACATTTTCTAAGGAAACCTAAATACTAGCCACAAAGCTAGATATAAGAAGCTGGCAAGTATCAACACAGAAAACAAGATATAAAAGAGAACATAGAAAATGATAAGATGCACAAGCAAAATGCAACCCCAGACCTCCAGCCCACCCAGGACAAACCCAGAACTCAAGGAGATAGATGAAATTAGAAATCAAATACAGAAGCTATGTACAGATTGCTAGGTACATATGAATTAAGAAGATATAAAAGCTGAATCAAGATCGCCAGCTTTTACTCTTCTGTTGGAAGGAGGGGTGTTAAGATGGTTAGGGGATGGGCTAAAGTGACGAGTGAAATCAAATGTAGTAGAGTCAAGATCTGAATTAAAAAGATATAAAATCTGAATCAAGATCTGAATCAGATCTGAATCAAGAAGATATAAAAATTCTCAATTAGCCAAAATCAGTTGATGATATTGAAAATGTAGTTAAAACTTTATCAACAAAGAAAAGCCCAGGTCCTGATGAATCCACTGCTGAATTCTACAAGAAATTTAGAGAAGATCTAATGCTGATACTCTTCAAACACTTTATTTTATTTTATTTTATTTTAAAAATAAAAGGAGGAAAACATTAACAGACAGACAACCTTTTACAAAATAACAAAAGAACAGTACAGATAATACAGAGTTACAAACAAAGTGGTAGGAAATCAACAATGTTTGTTGTATTACATACTGATATCTTCAAAGTGGTAAGGATAAAAGAACAAAATCATCTTAACAAACACACATATATTAAGAAAATAACACAAAAACAATATAAGCAATACAGAAACTCAGACAAGATGATAGGAAATTAACAATGGATGTTGTATTACACATTGATATCTTCAATTTGGGTACTCACATAAACAAATGTAGACATGTAAGATTGATCATACACTTAAACATTAACTGTTTCTTTCAATAGAGGAATAAAAGTCAGTAATACAACTATGTTAGATATCCTGTGTATACATATATACATATTTTCCCCTTCTTTTCTTTTTTCCCTCCTTCCAGTTGCTCTTTACTTTTGATTTTTACTTTTCATTTTCATTTACTCTTTTCATTTACTCTTTACTTTTCCATTTACATTTTCATTTACTCTTTACTTTTCATTTCCTTTACAATAATGAAAGAATTGCTCAGCACATCTAAAGAAGACATAGAAAAGAAAATAGAGGAGCATAGCAAATTAATGGAAACCTTGAATGAACAATATAGAGAAGAACTGGAATGCACAAAACAGATTCAAATGGATATCCAAGAAATCAAAACTTCCATCAAAAGCTGGCAAAACCACTTGAAGGAAGCAGAAGATAGACTTTCAGATCTTGAAGACAGCATTGCTGTGAATGACCATGAAAGGAAGGTTCTCTTAAAAATAACATGAAACCAAGAGATAAAGAAAGTCACTACATACTTATGAGGGGAAAACATCAAGAGGAAGACACAACAATTGTAAACATCTATGCACCAAACACAGGAGCACCCAACCATGTAAGATAAATTTTAACAAATATGAAAAATGAAATAAGCAGCAACACAATCATAACAGGGAACTTTAATATCCCATTGTCACAAAGAGATAGATCAACTAGACAAAAAATTAGCAAAGAAATAACAGAACAAAACTAAACATATGAAGAAATGGACTTAGTAGACCTTTCTGGAGTGTGCCACAAAACAGCATCAGAATACACATTCTTCTCAGCTGCACATGGGACATTCTCTAAAACAGACCACATACTAGCACAGAATATGCTTAAGGAAATGCAAAGGAACTGAAATTAACTCATGCATTCTATCAGACTATAGTGCAATCAAATTGGAAATTAATGACAAAGGAAATAGGAAGAACTCCATAAACACATGGAAATTAAACAGCACCCTCCTGAACAGACAATGAATCACAGATGAAATCAAAGAATAAATTAAACACTATGTACAATCAAACAAAAATATAGGTACAACTTACAGGGACCTGTGGGATGCAATGAGAACAGTCTTCAGAGAGAAATTTATAGCAGTGCTTTCCCATCTCAGGAAAACAGAAGGAGCAGAAATAAATAATCTTGTGCTGCACCACAAACTTCCAGAAAAAGAAGAACAAATCAAACCCAAAGCCCACAGAAAGCTCAGGGAAGAAATTAATGCAAAAGAGACTAAAAAAAATACACAGAATTAATGAATCGAAGAGCTGGTTCTTTGAAAAAATAAATAAAATTGACAAATCCCTATCCAATCTTATCATAAAAGGGAAGGAAAAAGATGAAATACATGCAATGAGGAATGAAAAGTGTGAAATCATTACAGAACCTGTAGAAATTCAGAAGATCATCAGTACATACTTTGAAAAATTTACTCCCACAGGATGCAAAACTCAAAGGAAATGGACAAATTTCTAGATATATATGAACTACCAATGCTGAATGAAGAAGATATAAAAATCCTGAATAACTCTATATCAGAAAGTGAAATTGAAAATGTAATAAAAAACTTACCAGTGAAGAGAAGCCCAGGTCCTGATGGATTCACAGCTGAATTCTACAAGAAATTTA
>NW_004955538.1:406046-406967 GCF_000276665.1 Chinchilla lanigera | reverse complement strand
TAAAACTCTACAGGAAACTGGCATAGATGGACTTTTCCTCAATCTTATAAAAGCCATCTATGATAAAAGAACAGCTAATGTAATTCTAAATGGTCAAAACCTAAAATGTTTCACTTTAAAATCAAGAACAAGACAAAGATGCCCAGTGTCACCACTCTTATTCAATAGAGTTCTGGAAATATTAGCCAGAACAATTAGACAAGAGAGAGAAATATGAGTAATAACAATAGGAAAGGAAGAAGTGAAATTATCATTATTTGCAGATGACATGATACTCTACATAGAAGACCCAAAAAACACCACCAAAAGGCTTATAGATTTAATAACCAAATTCAGTAGCATAGCTAGTCAACACCCAAAAACCATAGCATTCCTGTACACAAACAACAAACTCACTGAGAGAGAAATTAGTGAAACCACACCATTCATAATAGCATATAAAAAATGAAATACTTAGGAATCAATCTAACAAAAGAATTAAAAGATCCATATAGTGAAAATTACAGTACTCTGAAAAAAAGCGATCAAAGAGGGTATCAAAAAATGGAAAGATATTGCTTGCTAATTTGATAAAATGAGCATGGTGTTGGCAAAAAAACAGACCTAAAGGTCAATGGAACAGATAAGAAGATGCAGACAGAGCTACAAACACATTCAGCTACCTTATCTTTGACAAGGGGGCCAAACATATTCACTGGAAGAAAGATAGCCTCTTTAATAAACAGTGCTGGAAAAATTGGCTTTCCACATGCCAAAGACTAAAACTAGACCCATCCCTATTACCATGCACTAAACTAAAGTCAAAATGGATCAAAGATCTAAATATCAAAACATAAACACTAAATCTACTAGAAGAGAAAGTGGGCAAAAATCTCAAAGACATAGGGATAGGCAAAGAGTTCATGAACAAAAACCAAACTG
>NW_004955538.1:402690-404636 GCF_000276665.1 Chinchilla lanigera | reverse complement strand
TATAAGGATAGCTGGCATAACTGTACTGCTAATGTCTTGTGGTTTATTCAGGGAAACTGTTAATGCTTAAAATTGTTTTATATATTTTGACCAATTTTGCATGCTTATATCTGGTAATCTGAGCAACTTATGTGAAGACAACAATATGCAGTATAACAACCATTGGTGAATTCCTACCATCTTGTCTAGTGAAACTATGTATTGTCTCTAATGTTCTTTTAAAATATTATTTTCTTATTCCCTTTAATGATTTGGTCAATTCTCCATTCTTACATCTGGTAATCTGAGCAACTTCGTTGAAGACAACAATATGTAATATAAGAACCACTGTTGTTAATCCATATTATTTGGTTTGAAACCTCTTATCATTTTTAATGTCCTTGCTTTGTTTTGTTTGTATTTTCCTATTTTTCTTTTTTCTACTATTCTGTTTAAAATAAAAAAAAAAACTTTATTGGAATTGAAAGGGAAGTAATACTCCCTGACTCTTCCTTGTGACAAGTATTATACTGATACCAAACTCAGAGAAAGATACAACCAAAAACATGAATAACAGGCCAATCTCCTAATGAACATAGATGCAAAAATCCTCAGTAAGGTACTAGCAAACAGAATTCAACAAATCATCAAGAAGGTTATATACCATGATGAGGTTGTATTTCTCCAAAGAATGCAGGGATGGTTCAACATATGCAAATCAATAAATGCAATACACCATATCAATAGAGCCAGTGACAAAAATCACATGCTCATCACAATAGGTGCAGAAAAAGCTTTTGATAAAGTCCAGCATTCATTCATGATAAATGCCCTACAAATAATTGGAATAGATGGTCTTTATCTCAGTCTGATAAAAGCCATCTATGACAAACCAACAGCCAACATCATACTAACTGGACCAAACTTGAAAGCTTTTACTCTAAAATCAGGAACAAGATAAGGATGTCCACTATCACCAGTCCTTTTCAACAAAGTTCTGGAAACACTAGCCAGAGCAATTATACAAAACCGAGAAATTAAAAGAAGAATAGGGGAAAATAAAGGGAAATTATCATTATTCACAGATGACAGGGTACTTTACATAAAAGACCACAAAAACTCCACCAAAAGACTCCTAGAGTTAATAACCAAGTTCAGTTGTGTGGCTGGATACAAAGTCAATACTCAAAAGTCAATAGCATTCTTGTACACAAACAAAAAACTTATTGAAAAAGAAATTAGAGAAAGCACAGCCTTCACAAAAGCATCCCCAAAAAAAGTGAAATACTTAGGAATCTATCTAACAAAGGAAGTAAAAGCTATATATTGGAAATTACACTACTCTGCAAAAGGAGATTGAAGAGGATATCAGAAAATGGAAAGATATCCCTTGCTCATGGATAGGAAGAACTAACTTTGTGAAAATGGCCATACTTCCAAAATTGTTATAGAGATTTAATGCAATCCCAGTCAAAATACCATTAGCATACCTCAAAGAACTACAGAAAACACTCCTAAAATTCATCTGGAATCAGAAGAGATCCAGAATAGCAAAGGCAATTCTAAGCAACAAAGACATGTCAGGAGACAACACAATCCCTGACTTAAAATTATACTACAAAGCTAGTGTGATAAAATCAGCATGGTACTGGCAAAAAAACAGACCTGAGGACCAGTGGAACAGATTTGAAGATGCCGGCATAGATACAAACACACTCAGCCACCTTATCTTTTGCCAAGGGGCCAAACATGTTCACTTGAAAAAAGATAGCCTCTTTAAAAATGGGGCTGGATAAACTGGCTCTCTCCATGTCAAAGACTAAAACTAGACCCATGTCTATCACTAAACTACAGTCAAAATGAATCAAAGTTCTAAATATTAAAGCAAAAACACTGGGGGCTGGGGATTTAGCTCAGCGGCAAAGTGTCTGCCTGGCAAGCGCAAGGTCGTGAGTTCGGTTCCCGGT
>NW_004955538.1:396579-402260 GCF_000276665.1 Chinchilla lanigera | reverse complement strand
GTTCAACATCATTGGTCATTTCAACATAGAGCTGGGCATGGTGGCCCACACCTGTAATCCCAGCACTCGGGAGGCTGAAGCAGCAGGATCATTGTGAGTTTGAGGCCAGCATGAACTACTAAGTGAGCTCAAGGCCCACCTAAGCTGTATAGCAAGACCCTGTCTCAAAAAGACCAAAAAAAGGAAACTAACATTGAGATTCCATCTCACCCCAGTAAGAATGGCTACCATCAAGAAATCAACCAACAACAATTGCTGGAGGGGCTGCGGGGAAAAAGGAACACTTCTTCACTGTTGATGGCAATGTAGAGTGCTGCAACCACTTTGGAAGTCAGTCTGGAGATTCTTCAAAATCCCAGGATTAGAGGTCCCATTTGACTGAGCTATTCCTGTTTTGGGTATATTCCCAGGAGAGCTAAAAAACATCATACCACAGTAATATATGTGCACCCATGTTTATAGCAGCACAGTTTGTCACAGCAAAATCTTGGAAACAAACCAAATGCCCATCAACTGAGGAGTGGATAAAAAAGATGTGATTTTTTTGTACAGTGGAGAATTACTCAGATACAAAGAAAGATCAACTTGAGGCTTTTATAAGTGAATGGATGCACCTAGGGACCATAAGTGAAATAAATCAGGCCCACATGTTTAAGCACTGTATTATCTACCTAGTTTAAGAACCTGAAAGTATAAATAAAATCTGAAAGGTACAATAGATATTGTTAAAAGGAAAGAATAACTGGGATGAGGGAAAGGAGAAAAGAAAGAAAGAAGGAAAGGAAAAAATATATGTGTATATATACACAAGATAGCTAAGATAATTGTACTGTGAATTTCCATTGCTTTATTGAAAGGAATATTTAATGTTTCACTGTTTGATCAGTCTTGCATACCCGTATCTGGTAGTCTGAGCAACTACTTTGAAGATAACAATAAGTAATACAACAATCAGTGGTGATTTCCTATCATCTTGTTTGGAAATTCTGTATCATTTTCATAGGTTTTTTGTAGTTTTGACTTTGTCTTTGTTATTTTGTCTGTTATTCTTTTCTCTTTAAAATAAAAAAAATAAAATAAAATAATATAAAATAACAACTTACCAAGAAAGAAAAGCTGAGGTCCTAATAGATTTACTGCTGAATTCTACAAGAAATTTAGAGATTTAATGTGAGTACTCTTCAAATTCTTTAATGATATTGAAGCAAAGCAACTCTCCCTAATTCATTCCTGGAGGCACATATTACCCTAATGCCAAAACAAGAGTAAGACCTTACCAAAAAATAGAACTACAGGCCAATCTCTCTAATGAACATAGATGCAAAAATTCTCATCAAGATACTAGCAAACAGAATGCAACAAATCATCAAGAAGTTTATACACTATGACCAAGTAGGATTTATCCCAGGAATGCAGGGATAGCTCAACATATGCAAATCAATAACTAAAATACACCATATCAACAGAGCCAGAGACAAAAATCACATGATCATCTCAATAGATGCAGAAAAACCTTTTGATGTAGCCCAACGCTGATTCATGATAAAAAGCCTACAGAAAATTGGAATAGATGGTCTTTACCTCAATCTGATAAAAGCCATCTATGACAAGCCAAAAGCCAATGTCATACAAAATAGACAAAAACTGAAAGCGTTCTAAAAGTAGGAGCAAGACAAGGATGTCCACTGTCACCACTCTTCTTTAATATAGGTCTGGAAATTTTATCCAAAGCAATTAGACAAGAGAAAGAAATGAAAAGAATAACAATAGGAAAGGAAGAAGTTAAATGATCATTACTGTGAATAATATGATACTCTACATAAAAGACCATAAAAACTCTGCCAAAAGACTTCTAGAATTAATAACTACACAACTTCTAGAGTTTGTGTGGCTGGATATAATGTCAAAGATGAAAGATTTTACTCTAAAATCAGGAACAAGACAAGGATGCCCACAATCACCACTTTTATTCAATATAGTTCTGGAAATATTAGCTAGATTGGGGCTGGGGATTTAGCTCAGCGGCAAAAGCGCCTGCCTGGCAAGCACAAGGTCGTGAGTTCGGTTCCCAGTACTGGAGAAAAACCAAAAAAAAAAAAAAAAAAAATTAGCTAGATCAGTGAGACAAGAGAGAGAAATAAAAGAAGTAAGGCCAGAAAAGGAAAAAGTGAAATTGTCATTATTACAGATGGCAAGATGTGCTACATACAAGACTCCAAAAACTCCAACTAAAAAGTGCTAGAATTAATAATCAAATTCAGTAGTGTAGCTGGATACAAATTTGACACTCAACAATCAATAGAATTCCTGTAAAAACAACAAACTCACTGAGAGAGAAATTAGAGAAAAGACTCTGTTCACAATAGTATTCAAAAAATGAAATACTTAGGAGTCAATCTAACATAGGAAATAGACATACACATTGAAATTTATAGCAGTCTGAAAAAAAAGATCGAAAAAGAATATTGGAGAATGGAAATATGCCCCCTGCTCATGGGTAGGAAGAACTAACATTATGAAAATGGTCATACTCCAAAAACTGTAATATAGATTTAATGCAATCCCAATCAATATATCATTAACATGCCTCATAAATCTAGAGAAGACATTCCTAAAATTCATTTGTAAACAGAAAAGATCTAGAATAGGAAAGGGAGTCCTGGGCAGCAAAGGCAAGGCAGGAGCACCACAATTCCAGATTTTAAATAATACACAGCTATTGTGATGTATCACCATGGTACTGGCAAAAAAAAACCCAGATCTGTGGAACAGTAGAACAGATTAGAAGTTGCAGACAGAACTGCAAAAACACTTAGTCACCTTGTCTTTGACAAAGGGGCCAAGCATGTTCACTAGAAGAAAGATAGCCTCTCTAATAAATAGTGCTGGAAAAATGGGCTTTGTACATGCTGAAGGCTAAAACTAAGTCTATGTCTATCACCATGTACTAAACTAAGGTCAAAATGGTTCAAAGACCTCAATATTAAACCAGAAACACTAAATCTACTGGAAGAGAAAGTAGGTAGAAATCTTGAAGACATAGAGGTAGGCAGCGATCTCATGGACAAAAACCAGACTGCACAGGAAGTACTTCAAAGGATAAATAAATAGGATATTATCTTATTCAAAAATTTTACCCCAAAAAATTTTTCCACCTAAAAAGAAATGATCAATAGAGTGAAAAGAAGACCCACAAATTGTGAAAAAATTTTAGCCAACTGCTCCTCAGACAAAGCACTTCTATCTAGAATACATAAAGATTTGAAAAAAATGAGGCCCCCAAAATTCAAAGACCCAATCAGAAAATGAGTACTTGAGATAAATACACACTTCTCAGATGAAGAAATACAAATGGCAAATAAATACATGAAAAATATTCAACAGCATTGGTCATTTGAGAGATACAAATTAAAACAACACAGATTCCATCTCACCCCAGAAAGAATGGCTCTCATTAATAAATCAACCAATAAGAAATACTGGAAGGGCTATGGGGAAAAAGGAACTTTTCTTCACTGTTGGTGGGAGTGTAGATTGGTGCAATCATTGTGGAAATCAGTGTACAGATTCCTCAGAAGCCTGGGATTGGAGGTTCCATTTGCCTCAGCTATTTCCCTTTTGGGTATTTTCCTACAAGAATTAAAACTATCTTACCACAGTGATATAAGTGTACTCATATTTACAGCAGCACAATTTGTAATAGTTAAATCATGGAAACAACCCAATGGCCCATCAATTGAGGAATGGATAAAAACATTGTGATATTTTTATATAATAGAGTACCACTCAGGTATAAAGAAAGATGAACTCGAGGTTTTTATAGATAAATGCGTGGAACTAGAGACCATATTCATAAGTGAAATAAATTAAACTCACATGTGTAATTACCATATTGTCTCCCTATTGTAAGAAACTGAAAAATAAATAAGATCTAAAATCTACAGCAGATATTGTAAAAAGGAAAGAAGAAACTGCTCAAAAAGAAAGGACAATATGGATGGGTGAAAGGAGAAAAAGAGGGAAAAGAAAAAAAAATATATGCACAAAAGATAGATAAGATAATTATACAACTGATTTCTCTTAGTTCACTGAAAAATCGATTTGTGCTTATATTGTTTAATCAATTATACACGCCTACATCTTCTAATCTGAGCAAGTACTTTAGACATAACAATCCACAATATACTAACCATTGTTAATCTCCTTTTATCTTGTTTTGAAATTTTGTGTCATTGTCTTACTGTTTTTTCTTCTTATTTATCTTTAATAAAAAGCAGAGGTAGCTGTTCTATTTGCCAACACTGCGGAATTCAGGCCAGGACAGAAAAAAAGAGATAAAGAAGATCATTACATTCTTGTTAAGGGAAAACTCCAAGAAGAAGAGAAAACAATCATAAATATATATATACCAAATACAGGTACATCCAACTACATAAAACAAATATTGATGGACATGAAAAAGCAAATAAGCACTAACACAATTGTAATAGGTGATCTTAATACCCCAGTGTCACAAACAGACTGATGGACTAGAAAAAAATAAAAAAGAAATATCAGAACTGAACCAGACCTTTGAACAAATGGACTTAGTAGATGTCTACAGAATTTCCCACAC
The DNA here is from genome assembly GCF_000276665.1 of Chinchilla lanigera. Taxonomy (NCBI): domain Eukaryota; kingdom Metazoa; phylum Chordata; class Mammalia; order Rodentia; family Chinchillidae; genus Chinchilla; species Chinchilla lanigera. The sequence goes on along the minus strand of NW_004955538.1, from coordinate 397,645 downwards.
TACAGCATCAGAATACATATTCTCAGGTGTGGATGGGGTGTTCTCCAAAATAGACAACACGACCCCATTAAAGATACTTAAATAACTGCAAAGGAATTGAAATTACCCCATGCATATTATTTGACAATAATGCAATAAAATTGGAAATCAATGGCAAAAGAAAATAGAAAAACTCCACAAATAAATGGAAATTAAGTAACACCCTACTGAACAAGAAATAGGTCACAGATGAAATTAAGGAAGAAATAAAACAGTAACCAGAATAAAATGATAATGATGATACAACATACTGGAACATATAGGACACAATGAAAGCAGTCCTAAAAGGGAAATATATGCCAGTGAATATCCATGTCAAGAAGACTGAAAGAGCTCAAATAAACAACCTAATGTTCAATCTCAAACTTCTAGAAAAAGAACATGTCAAATCCAAACCTCGTATGAGGGAAGAAATTATAAGATGAAGGCAGAACTTACTGTAATTGAAACCAACAAAACAATACAAAGAAACAATTATTCAAAGATTTGGTTCATTGAAAGACTAAATAAAATTGAAAAACTCTTAGCTAATCTTGTCAAAGGATAGAAAAGACTCACTTTCCTGCATTAGGAATGAAAAGAGTGAAATTACACAGAAATTGAAGAAATATAAATCATCAATACCTACTTCAAGAAAGTTTATTTTTGTAAAATAGAAAACAGATGAAATGGAAAGATTCCTAGGTACATCTGAGCTATCAAATCTAAATAAAAAAGATATAAAAATTCTAAAGAACCTAATATCAGTGAAGAAAATTTAAAAAGGATTTAAAAACCTACCAGCAATGAAAAGCCCACGTCCTGATAATTATTCAGTGAGTTCTACAAAAATTTAGAGAAGACTTAATTTTTTTAGCCATTCCTCAGTGGATGGATATTTGGGTTGCTTCCAGAATTTAGCAACTACAAATTGTGCTGCTATAAACAGGGGTGCACATATATCACTGTGATATGCTGCTTTGAGATCTTCTGGGAAAATACACAGAGAGGAAATAGCTGGGTTGAATGGGACCTCTAGACCTAGTTT
>NW_004955538.1:394314-395719 GCF_000276665.1 Chinchilla lanigera | reverse complement strand
GACTTGTCTTTGCTATTGTTTTTGCTATTCTGGGTCTCTTCTGGTTCCAAATGAATTTAAGGAATGTTTTCTCTAGATCTGTGAGGTATGCTAATGCTATTTTAATGGGAATTGCATTGAATCTGTGCAACAGTTTTAATGGAATATTACTCAGCTATAAGGAACGATAAACTTGAGGCTTTTACAGGTAAATGATCACAACTAGAGATCATACTCATAAGTGAAATAAACCAGACCTCTATGTATAAACAGCATGTTATTTCACTAGTATAAGAATCTGAAAGAGTAAATAAGAACTAGGAGGTGTGATAGACATTGTGAAACAAAAGGAAAATAAAATAAGATAAGAACATCCACTATCTTATCTGGAATAAGATAAGAACATCCACTATCACCACTTTTATTCAATACAGTTCTGGAAACATTGGCTAGAACAATTAGATGTTAGAAAGAAAAAAAAGGAATTAGGAAAGGAAGAAGTGAAATTTTCATTATTTACAGATGAAATGATAGTCTACATGGAAGATTCTAAATACTCCACCAAAAATATCTAGATTTAATAACCAGATTCAATAGCATGGCTGGATACAAATTTAACACTCATAAGTCTTCCTGTACATGAACAACAAACACACACAGAGAGAAACTAGGGAAACACCCTTCACACTAGCATTGAAAGAAGTGCATACTGTGAGCAAGTGATCCAAGAGCTGCTGGTCCAGCGGTTTGAGTCCCTTCTTTACTCACACCATCACGGTTCCCAGCTGAAACTCACGGAGATAGCCAGGTATTTCCCATCTACTTCCTGAGCACATAGCCGGTGACCCAGGACCCCACCACAATTACAGACTGAGTCTCTGCCCTCTGTGCATCCACAGCAGAGAGAAGGCCCTCACTCAGAAGCCCCAGGGACTTCTCTGGCTGGGGGGGCATGTAACCCCTCCCTGCACATGCCCTGCACCGGGTGAGTGAGTGCTCCAAGAGCAGATGGTTGAGTGGTTCGAGTTTGTGCTATATTTTCGCTCAGACCCCCTAGGGGGTTGCAGGCATGGGCAGTCTGTGATTGCTGCCTATCCAGCCTGTATCTGGTTCCTGTATGTGTCCTGAACTGACTAGAGACACAGAATCAGGTGGTTCACAAACTGTCGACCCTGCAGTCTTTGTTGGGGTTTTGCCTGTACCCTGAACTGCCTGGGGACATAGGTCCACTGGACCGGGATTGTCACACCAGTGCAACCCGAGTCTGGGCGATGTGCATGCCATGAACTACAAAGGAACGCTGGATCAGATGGTCAGCCATCAGCTGACACCAAGGCCCACGTCTGAGACCTGGGATAACTAGATACAAATCAACAACTGCCAGAAAACTTGAAACTAAGTAGCTCTTCTCAGAGCTCACTCAGGG
>NW_004955538.1:379968-380979 GCF_000276665.1 Chinchilla lanigera | reverse complement strand
AAAGATATAAAAATCCTAAATAAGTCAATATCAATCAATGAAGTTAAAGATGTAATTAAAACTACCAACAAAGGAAAGCCCTGGCCTTGATAAATTCATTGCTAATTTTACAAGAAATTTAGAGAAGATCTAATCCACTAATGTTGAAACTTTTTAATGAAATTGAAAGGAAGCAATATTTCCAAAATCATTCCTGGAAGCAATATTAAACTGATACCTAAATCAGAGAAGGACTCAAAAAAAAGACAGAACTATAGGCCAATCTCCCTAATGAACATAGATGCAAAAATCTTCAATAACACACTGTCAAAGAGAATGTAGCAAATCATCAAGATCATACACTATGATCAAGTAGGATTCATCCCAGGGATGTAGGGATAGTTCAATTTATGCAAATCAATAAATGTAATACACAATATTAAAAGAGCCAAAGACAAAAACCATATGGTCATCTCAATAGATGCAGAAAAATGTTTTTACAAAGTCCAACACTCAGTCATGATAAAAGCCCTATGGAAAATAGGAACAGATGATCTTTATCTCAATCTTTGCCATCTATGGCAAACCAACAGCCAGTATCATACAAAATAGACAAAAACTGAAAGCTTTCACTCTAAAAACAGGAACAAGGCAAGGAGGTCCACTGTCACCACTCTTATTTAATATAGTTCTGGAAACTTTATCCAAAGCAATTAGATCAGAGAAAGAAATAAAAAGAATAACAATAGGAAAGGAAGAAGTTATCATTATTGTGGATGACATGATACTCTATTTAACATACCATAAAAACTCCACCAAAAGACTTCTAGATTTAATAACTAGATTCAGTAGCATAGTTTGATACAAAGTCAACACTCTAAAATCAGTTGCCTTTCTATATACAAATAAACTCACTGAGAGAGAAATTAGGAAAGCAATACTTTTCACTATAGCATCCAAAACTATGAAATACATAGGAATCAATCTAACAAAGGAAGGAAAAGACCTCTACCTTGAAAACTACAGTACTCT
>NW_004955538.1:375962-377973 GCF_000276665.1 Chinchilla lanigera | reverse complement strand
TATTTGTTAAAATATTTTCAATTTTTTATCTTTAAAATAATAGATACTGCTTTTTTTCTCTGCTGTGAGAAACTGCAAGTGTAAATAAAGACCAAAATGTAGAGTAGGTACCGTGAAATAGGAAGAAAATGTTCAAATGAGGAGGGAACAAAGGAGTAGGGAGGGGAAAAGGTAAAAAGAGAAAAGTTTAAAAAATTAGAAAAGAAGGAAAAATGGAAACAAAGTTTTGTAAATGGGGAGGAGAGGGCTTGAAGGGAGGAAAGGAGAATGGAGATAAAGAAACAAAATATATCATGCACAGCTACAAATCCTCTAGATGAATGTGATTATATATATACAATAAAATCTGATTGGAGGGAAAAAAAACTAGGATTACAGGTCCCACTTGACTCAGTTGTTTCCCTTCTGAGTATCTTCTTGGAAGAATTAAAAGCATCATACTACAGCAATATATGCATGATATATGTGCACCCATGTTTATAGCAGCAAAGTTTGTAGTACATAAATATTGGCAGCAACTCAAATGTGCATCAACCAATGAACAGATAAAAAGATGTGGGTTTTTTCAGTATAATGGAGTACTACTCAGCCATAAAGAAAGAAAAAATTAGGCTATTTATAGCTAAATGGATGGACCTTAGGACCATACTCTCAAGCAAAATGAATTGGACACACGTATGTAAATATCACAGTATCTCTCTGGTGTAAGACACTGAAAATGTAAGTAGGAACCAAAATGTAGAATAGATATTGTGAAATAGGAAGAAACTCGTCAAAAGAAAAGAGGAACTAGGGAGAGGGGAGAGGGGAAGGAAGAAAAGGGAAGAAAGAGTAAGAAAAGAAGGATGAAAGGAAAACAGAGGCTTGTGAATGCAGAGGGGAGTGGGTTTTGAAGTGGGGGTGACAGGAAAGGGGAAAAAGAGGAATGAGGATGTATCATGTACAGGTAAACATCCCAAAATGAATGTGATCATTTCGTACACCAAAATTGTACCAATGAACTTAAATAAAATTTTTAAGAAGACCACAAAGTTTTACCAAAAGACTCCTAGAATTAAACACCAAACTCAGCAATGTAGCAGGGTACAAAATCAACACACAAGAATCAAGAGTGCTTCTGTACACCAATAATTAACTCCCTGAGAGAGAAATTGGAAAATAGAACCATTCAAAATAACATCAAGAAAAATTACTTGGGAATTAACCTAACCAAGGAAGTGAAAGATCTCTACAATGAAAATTATAGTAGGTCTATCTTTTTTATAGCTAATATTCCATTATATAACAATACCACATCATTTTATCCATCCCTCAGTGGATGGGCATTTGGGTTGGTTCCAAGATTTAGCTATGACAAATTGTGCTGCTGTAAACATGCGTGTACATTTATCGCTGTAGTATGATGTTTTCAGTTCTTCTGGAAAATTACCCAAAAATGGAATAGCTGGGTTAAGTGGGACTTCTAATCCTAGTTTTTTAAGGAATCTCCACACTGATTTCCACAGTGGTTGCACCAGTCTGCACTCTCACCAACAGTGGAGAAGTGTTCCTTTTTCCCCACAACTTTTCTACCATTTGTTATGGGTTGATTTCTTGATGATAGCCATTCTTTCTGGGGTGAGATGGAATGTTGTTTTAATTTGCATTTCTTGAATGACAAATGATGTTGATATCTTTCAGTTTTATGATGACCTGCTATAATTTTCTTTTTTTTAATGTGAGACCATACTCAGAAGCGAAATAAATCAGAACCACATGTGTAAACACTGTATTGTCTCCCCAGGGTAAGAACCTGAAAGACTAAATATAATCTGAAAGGGACAATCGATATTGTGTAAGAGAAAAAAACTGCTCAAAGGGAAGGAACAACTGGGATGAGGGGAAGGAGAAAAGAAAGAAAGAAAGCAGGGAAAAATATGTATGTATATACAAAAATAACTGGGATAATTGTACTGCTGATTTCTATTGGTTTATTGAAAGAAACAGTTATTGCTTAAAATTTTTTTCTTTT